>NC_063059.1:707657-735157 GCF_018812025.1 Megalobrama amblycephala | reverse complement strand
CTGTCGCTCATCCAGTTGTCTCTTCTCATCACCCACTCTCTTTCCTTCAGCAGATTGTAGGTCCATTCCATCATCATCATCTCATACAGACGTTCCAAAATCCATTTAGATTTGCAATGATAAACAGTGGGGAAGACACAGAGTGGAAGGCATTAGAAAACACACTGTAACAATGGTCTAGGACCTTATTACCCCTAGTCATCGCTGTAATTTGCTGTATGAATCTGGGCATGGTGTTCCTCAAATCAACATGATTGAAGTCCCTGTTGAATCCGGATATGAGGTTTTTAACTGCATAATATGAGCGTCCAGCTGTTGAGCTGCATCAGCAGCTGCTGCTTGATGTGGGATGAACACAGCAACCAAAATAACAGAAGTAAAGTCTCTAGGCTTTCTGCGTTTGATGGTAAGAAATTCCAGGTTGGTGGAACATGCCATTGAGATTACCTTTGTGTCCGTGCACCAACACTGATTCACAGAGAAACATACACCACTGCCTTTTCACTTCACTGAGCTTGAAGTCCGGTCTGCCCTGAACAGGGAGAATCCTGGCTGTTGTAACGCTGAATTCAAACAGGCTCAGTAAAACATGTACAGAGCACTTGTCCTGTCTGTGTACAACAAGAAGTCAGATCATCCTGTTTGTGGACAAGAGACTGGACATTAAAGGTAAAATGCTTGGCAGCGGTGTTCAATGATTGATTCCTAAGTCGAATCAATGTGCCAGCTCGTCACCCTCTCTTTCTTCCGTATGGCCTCTACGCTAACAGTATCCACCGGCCTGGCCACAAAGTCCTCTGAATAAAAATTCAGTGTGGGCTGAAATTCGATTATACTGTCTCTTATATGCAACAGAGCCAATCTATTGAACGACAACCCAACAAACAATCCAACCAAAAACAAAACTGAGAGCAACACCATGTCGCCATGAAGCAGCGCCATCTTTGCCACATTAGACGAAAATTCATCTCCTAAATTGTTTACTTTTAAAATCGTGATTACGTGACTGACAGCACTGTGTTAATGTTCCTACCCTCCTGATTTTGTTGTGGTGATACTGAGGGCCCAGGCTCAGGTGTTGTGATAGTCCTGCTGTTAGCGTTACCATCCCGCTCATTTGCTGATCCGAGTAAACATCTCGATGAGTGAGACCATCATCAACAGTTCTTCTGTTATCAGATTCAGATTGATTTTTAGATTTTATTTTTTTAGATTCTGGTATTTTTTTAAAGAAATCGGATGTTTTTCTTTGACTCGCCATAGTTAGCTGAGTAAATGCTCGCTTGTTTTCTCATTTGAATATTGTAATTTTAGCGTAGCCATGTCACTCACGCCAGATCGACTTTTGAAATATATTTATTTCTAAGTTGCAAACCACAAAATCAAATAAAACGAAATACAAAATAACAATTTTAAGAATAAAGGTGGAAAATTAAAAATGTTGAAAAACCAAACTCGTCATATCATCTTAAATTCCCATTCCGTCAGCAGGGGGTGCTGTAGCACCCCTAGATCCCGCGACCATAGAATCATACCATTTAGAGCCCTGCATTTCTGCCCGATTTTCATGTCATAGCTCAGAGGCGGGCTGGGCCTCGGGCCTGTTTTAGGCTTCTCCTCCTTTTAATACTTTGGACATCCATTAAATAAAATAAACCATGAGAAGCTGATGATGGTAAAACAAACACATGCATAGATATAGCTGCGTCTCATTTCTGAGGCTGAGTGCGCACGACCTCATGTTTAGTGTAGCAGAGAGTGCGCCTTCAGCGCAGCAGCTGGAAGAGTGAGAACTGGATTAAAATTAGGGATGTTCATTTCGGTGTGACCGATTAAAAATACCAAAATGTTATTTTCAAGGCTTTAGTTTTATACAAATACGGCATATAAAACAACAGAATATGAGTATTCACCCCACATGTCACGTACCCGCAGCGATTGAATGGAGAAATCGTGCCGGCGCATTGTGCACATACACAACATAGCCTATCAGTTCTCACATTTTTAACTTGACATCACAGCCTGGTTTTTCTCCATATAGTGGACTTCACTGGGGTTCAACGGGTTGAAGGTCCAAATGTCAGTTTCAGTGCAGCTTCAAAGAGCTCTACATGATCCCAGACGAGGAATAAGAGTCTTATCTAGAGAAACCATCAGACATTTTCTAAAAAAAATAAACATTATATACTTTTTAACCACAAATTTTCATCTTGCACTGCTCTGTGATGCTCCACGCATTACGTAATCATGTTGGAAAGGTCACGCATGACATAGGTGGAAGTACTGATCCAGTGTTTACACAACGAACATGCAAACAAAGACTGGCCTTTACAAAAAAAGGTAAAACAATGATGTCGGATGATTTTGAAGTTGGAGGAGAAAATGAGATGGAGTTTTTCGCCCTACCGCGGTACTTCTGCCTACGTCACGCGTGATCTTTCCAACATGATTACGTCATGCGTGGAGCATCACAGAGCAGTGCAAGCTGAGCATTTGTGGTTCAAAAGTATATAATTTTTATTTTTTTAGAAAATGTCCGATGGTTTCTCTAGATAAGACTCTTATTCCTCGTCTGGGATCATGTAGAGCTCTTTGAAGCTGCCCTGAAACTGACATTTGGACCTTAAACCCGTTGAACCCCAGTGAAGTCCACTATATGGAGAAAAATCCTGGAATGTTTTCCTCAAGAACCTTCATTTCTTTCCACTGAAGAAAGAAAGACATGAACATCTTGGATGACATGGAGGAGAGTCAATTATCAGGACATTTTAATTCTGAAGTGAACTAATCCTTTAACAGCAGGGTATCGCGATACCTTTCTAATACAGGTATGTCGTGCAACACTTGTCATACAGCTGCCTTGCAAACATATCAATGTAGTAACAAACCAATGTTTTTACAGACTCTGCATACAAATGAGCTTACACTGAGCTTTTACACACAACCAATGCAACTCATAACATCTGTTGTTATGAAAAATTCACTTCAGTTCTTACTGAGACACATCGATGGTTTGTAACTGTGAAGCTGAATGACAGACCGTGATCTTTTCTATGTGCATTTTGGACTTTAATGGCGTCTGCTAATTAATGACTTGATTATGAATGTGTAACAGGGTCTTACTCTCATCTGGGTTTGGAGAGGCCAGGATGGCGCTGTGGTTTCTTTTCACTTCTTCTACTTTCTCTGTCAGAGAGCCAATGAACCCTCGAATCTCCTCCACCTGAGAGAGAAGAGGGGGATCACAACTGATCAAACACGTGTTGTTCATTAACACTAAATTAACACCCACATCCACACAAGCCAGATAACAGACATGAAGCTGAACAATCGTAGCACATTCTAGCTTCAACCAGTTTCAAAACATTTAAACTTTAACCTCAGCGAATGCTCATTATGGAGAAGGAACAAGACCCAGAGAAAGACCTCATTTCTTAGAAACTCAAACAGAGAAATGCACTGTGCCTCCTACATGAAACACAATCATATGTGAAACCAGTCTTACCTAAACTATCCACTCAATTAAATCATAGTATGCAAATGTATATGGTAGTCAAAACTGTGTAAATGTGACAAAAACCCCGCGAAAACATGCATAAAAAGAGCTTTTAAAACCCATTGCAAATGCTTTATTGAAAGTATAATATATTAAATGCAATTAACAAATCATCAAATACAGTTAAATATGATGTGTCTGTGTATAATGTGTTCTTTTATTGATTTGCAGGGCTTATTTTTTTGTTTTTTGCTTTTAAACTGGCCAACAAGAGACTATTAACTACTTCATTTGGCCATGATAATCATGTGAAAATCTGTTATCAGTGACAGCCCAGTTCTGATGTTCTTGTCATATATGGTGTTGGTTTATGTTCCTGTTCATCTTCTCTTTTTCTCCTGAGTGCCTTAGTCTTTTCTATTAAATTAAAGTAGCATTTGTGAATAGTCTCTCACCTCAGCTCTCTTTCTTTCAAACCAAGCCCTGACAGTCTGGATGAGTTTGAGGATTTTTTCAGTGTATTTCATGAGTAAATAAGCAATGTAAATATCAAACCTGCTCAAAGAACTCGTCCATGAAACCCTTCTCAATGCCGACAGCAACCTCATCCTCCTCTTCTGGGTCTTTTCCCTGATGAACAGAAATACAGCTAGTCATTACGCAATTCATTATTATTTAAATAATTAACTTGTCATTAGGTGTATTCGTCTTGAAGCGGCGCTGCACAGACCAATCAGTGTTTGATATCAAAGTACCACGAGAGTGATTTGAAAGCATACCAGGTGAACCAAACGCTGATGCAAGTAGATGTAATTTCAGATTTCATTTAAAAGATCCCAGAGAAGATGCTAAGATGCTAATCTTAAGGTCAGGAGCCCCAGCTCAAATTATTTCAGTTTTGCTTTCATTTAAATTTAAGAAATTAAGTGACATCCATGATTTAACTTCATGCAGACAATTCAATAATGATTCAGTTGAACTCCTATCCCGTTTCCATAAAGGTAGGTACACCTGAATGTCATCTGCAGAGCAATGAAAAGATATTGCATGCTTTTGAAATATAAAATTAGCATAAATGATGAAAACAGGATTGGGCCAAGGATAGATCCTTGTGGTACACCACTAATCAATGAGGCCGTTCTGGAGTAATGTTGACCAAGATTATCTGAAAACGTCCTATTAAAAATAAAAGACTTAAACTATCCGAGTGCCATGCCCCGGATTCCCACCGTCTATTCTAGGAGAGAGACAAGAATACTGTGGTCAATGGTATCAAACGCTGTGCTGAGATCTAATACGACTAAAATCACAGAGCTACCAGTCAATCGAAATCAAAATATTTAAAACATTAACAAGGCCATTTCTGTGCTGTCATTTGCTTTGAACCCTGTCTGAAAAATTTTGAAAATATTATTTTAAACTAGAAAAGCCTGCAATTGACTTAATGCAACCTTTTCTAGGACTATACATAAAAACGGTAACTAGAATCTAAGTTTGTTTTTACAGAAGGGGCTGTATAATATTAAAATTAAAACTCGCTGGATCTACTCCTGATGTAAGACTTCTAGTCAGTATACTCCAAACCGACCAATAATATCAAAAGTCTGCTTTACTCTTGATGGGATAACATTGTGACAGCAATTTGTAAGTTACAACTTGCCAACTATCTCAGCTAAAGGTCGAAGAGAAATAAGTGTAAACGGATCGAATACCACAGAAGTAACACAAGTAAGCGATGGGTCATATAAACCAGGTTCAATATGCAACTTGATATCCTCTTTTTTCTGAACCAAAAAGTTAGGCAGATCATCACAGGCAGTAATTTATCTTTCTGAATCTGGCAGTAAGGTGTGGGAGTCCGTTTTTAGTCCATCTCCTATCCTGAAAAGTCTTGCAGAGATGGACTAAAAATGATCTTCCAACATTACTGCCATATTCTGAAAGTTCTTCAAACAGTGGTACAATAGGATGTGGTGCTGGTCCTTCAAGGAGTCACTCTCAATCTGTCTGTCTATAAGGCCTATAAAAACCCAGTCTTCATGTATTTTACAACACTTCAGCTTGTGATTCTTATTAAGAGCGGGTCATTTTTTAGGATTCTTCACCTAACCTAAGTCTCTGAGATCCTGACACCTGTGCACTTCTGGAGACTCCAGGTAGGTTTCAGTTCTGGGAAATGGTGGTCGCTGGAGACTAAAGGAGTTCCTGATGGTTTCACACTTAATTCTTCACCTTAATTCTTTTGCAGTTAACATGTGTCTTTTCTTATCCACCTGTTTTTGTCTGACCCCGCTGACCCAATGAGCATTTCACTGTCCAATGGTCATGCTTTAACTTTGCAGTCTCTAGTACTAATGTATTGTGTCCTTCTCATGAGCATTTAATTATTTTAGTTAAATCTCTTTTTTTCTTTTTTGGCTCATTTTGCCTGAAAACCTGCCAAATAATTATAAACACCTAGGGCTGGGCGATATGGCCAAAAAGTCATATCTCAGTATTTTTTTGGCTAAATGGCGATATGCGGTATATATCTCTGTATTTTCTACATTTTTCTATTTGGATTTAGAAAAAAAAAATCGGTATTTACTCATTAAAAATATTAATTTAACATCCTGCCTAATGTTGTCCAACAAATATTGTGTTTATATTGAAAGCTATTAATACAATAGTATTAATACACTTTAAGTAAACTGCATTCACAAAAAGACGTGTCTAACAGATGATGTTGTTTGTAAAGGTTTGATTGTGTAAAGAATTCAGGACTTTTCTCTTTCTGTCATCAGGGACCAATGAGAACAACATATTCAAGAGATATCAGACCTGTCAGAAAATATGACAAAGTCTGCATACTACATACAAACACTAGTAGTTTACTGGAATCAGAATTATGGAAGAAATCATGTTGTGAAAGAGACTCGAGATGATTTTGGTGACATAAGGGATGGCAAAAACTTTAAGTCCAAACAGTTCTTCATTGATCCAGAATGCCTGAACTTGCATTGTACTTGAAGTACTTCATTAAGAGAAAGCAATGGCTTATATTTTCATATTTTGAACCGGCGCATTAAGCAGTTCAAGTACAAAGGAACTGATGCTCTCACAAATCCTATCCTGACATTATAATCCATGATTATTTAGAAACAAGAATCAAGTTATTCCCTGAGAGTCCATTAAAACCAAAACATCACTTTTTGCAGCACTGATTTTTAAATCTGGCCCCTTGATTAGATTATGGACGATGCGTTTCTTAAATAAAAACAGCTACTTCAAGAGATGTGCCAGGCATCTGAAAAACATTAAAAGGAACTTTATCCAAAAAACATCAGATGTTTCAGGGATATCTTTCAGTGACAGTTTTTACCCATCATTTACAGTGACACAATTAAACATGCGGTGAGAGTTTAGCTTTTCAGAAATCAAGCATATCTATCCACAGACTTAAATAAAGGTACATCATAAATCATTTAATAAATAAATATAAAGGGTCATTTCCTTGTGACAAAAAAATTATTAGCCCATTGAGTTTGGAGAACTCATTATTTTAATTCAAAATGACGCCGCTGTGTATTTTATGATGAAAATACATGAAGCTGACTATCATTATGAACACTGTCTGCACTCTGTGACGAAACACAGAACCAGGTTGCAATGTGTTAACGTTAACAACTTGGTAGATTGTATCTGTTTTTAATGTGTACATTCTGTCATGTTAGTTCTGTTTTCCCTGTTCCTGTTTGCCTGTTTAGTTTGACCCAGTTTCATATGTTCTTGTTGGTTTATATAGTTACTGATTTGACCTATGTGCCATCTAGTTTCCGTTGTTTGCTCTGAGTTTGAGTTAGTTCCCTGTACAGTATTGTTTGTGTTAAATGTGTGTTCACAATTCCTAAAGCTCCTATTTTTCTCTCTGTTTAATCAATAGTATTTTGTTTACTCCTGGTTCAGTCCTGAGCAATGCGTGACACATACATTGTAAACTAATGGCAAGTCATTCTGCTGAAACACAGTGTCGTCGAAATAAGATAGTCTTGGCCACAGTGGTGGAGAAACCATTCTCAATATGCTCATATATGTTTAGTTAAAATGATGACATTCAATTTGAAAAATATAAAAGTAACAACTCTTCTTATATGTACAGCGTTACTTCACTATTTTTTTTTTTACATTTGGCAGACACTTTTATCCAAAGCGACTTACATTCCATTATACTATACATTTGTATCTGAGTATGTGCAATCCCTGGGATCGAACCCATGACCTTGGCATTGCTAGTGCCATGCTCTAACCACTGAGCTACAGGAAAGCTAAATGTCTAATTACTACTTACCTGACTCCAGAAATGACTGACTTGGAGAGAACATTTTACACACCACTATCACTGAGGTCTTTCCTGACCTTCAAGAGGTGACAAAATATATTTTAGAAGAGACTTTGCAATCCCTTAGTGTGGAGACATACTATGATTACTATGATATACATAATGATAAATTCAAGCCCGAAAAGACCTTGCTGCTTGGAAGCTGAGATGTAAGTCATGTATTGTGGTATAGAATGCAACTTGTGCCCAAAACATCTAAAAGGTTGGAAATATAAAAACATTCACATTGTGTTATAGATAATTATTTTGTGTGTTTTTGAAGGCCAGACTCAACTGTTGGTGCCTCACCCGGACTACAGTCAACAGTCGAACACTTCCAACATTTCTGATACAGTGGATTAAGTTCCCAGAGGAAACTGATGCACAAATGATGCAAAAAAGTTCTTGCCCATGTAAAAGGAACTCTACTGAAGCTGGCAAAAACAAATGTAGCTATTGCTCAATCTTAGTTAATGCATTAAATAATGAGATCTTATTGTAAAGTGTTTCCTGTTGATCTTTATTGTTCTGGCTTTGCCTGTTTTGGTGTTTTTGCTCCCTCTACTGGTAGTTTTATATTCTGCAGATTGAATATGTTTTATTCAGTTTCTGGGGTTCAAAAAGAACAACGTGCAAAGCACATGGTAGCGCACTTTAATTTGCTGTGTCAGTCCATCGGATTAACAACTCTTAACGAGGCACTGCCTGTAAGTAGAGTTTGATTATTTTTGATTGTTAATATATTATGATTGCGAGGAAGTACATGTAGATGTTTTCATGTTATAGCATTGGGAAATTTATATTGTACAATCATTTTGTACAACTGTCTTCTGGTGAACATTGTTGGACTGGACGTTTACCATGTGACATTTTATTTATGTATTCCTTCTGTGTTATGTTGTTTTACAGTTTTACACATTTATTCAGTAAATCAAAACGACGACTCCGGTGTCAAGACTGTTTATTGAGTGGATGTGTTTAGCTTGCTGGGTGCGAAGCCAGTACAGTAAAAAGGCAAGCTTCATACAAGAGCTGTTTATCTTGGAAGCTGGATTTCACCTGCTATTGTCATCTACGGCATAGAGGCTAACACGACAACTGCAGAGTATCCACACGGTAAAATCCATCAAGCTTATATTTCGGACCAGTCATGGAAGATGACAAAAGTCAGTCAGCTTCATCTCGACGTTCCGTGACTTCCAGCAAGTCCACGGTTAGTATGGCAGCGACTAAAGCAAGAGCAAAGGCGGAAGCTGCACAGGCAAGAGCCTCATTTGCAAAGAGGGAAATGGAAATTAAAATAGAGAAAGCTCGCCTTGAAGCAACATTAGACGTAATGGAAAAGGAGAGAGAGGCTGAAGCTGCAATGGCAGAAGCGGCAGTCATGGAAGCTGCAGTCGCAGATCTAGAGGTAAAAAGATCACAACATAGTTCAACTCTCCACCTTCCACAGCAAAGTCCTAGGCAACGTACTGAAGAGTATGTAAAACAACATAGTGAACCTAGTGATACTGTACCAGAGAATTCAAAGCCTGAATTACCCCAAAATATAGAGGATGATAGAGAGAAAAAGCCTTCTTCACCGGTGTATCATGTTCTGTCCTCTTGGAATGCCAGTCAATGCAGTTGCAGTGAGAAAAGGCAGCAGAGTAAACCTCCATTCCCCCACTCTCCACATAGCTTCTCACACCCTTCTAAGAGTCCAGCTGCGCCCATGCACCATCCTAGACGAGACACGAATCATCCTACTCATCACTCTAGTCATGATGTAGCCACGTATGACTTAGCTAAGTTTTTAACACGAAATCAGCTAGTGACATCTGGGCTTAACAAATTTGATGATCGTCCGGAAAACTATCTGGCCTGGAAATCATCATTTCTCAATGCCACCAAGAACCTTGATCTCACAGCAGGTGAGGAATTTGATTTATTGATTAGATGGCTGGGGAGAGATTCAGCAGATCATGCCCGTCGCATTAAGTCTGTGAATGTAAGGAACTTACCAGCTGGTCTTGAACTCATCTGGGAGAGGCTAGATATGACCTACGGATCTCCGGAAGCTATTGAAAAAGCTCTCTTCACAAAAATAGAGACTTTTCCAAAAATATCAGCTAAAGACCATGATAAACTCCGGGAATTAGGAGACTTGCTTTCAGAGATTGAAGCAGCTAAGAATGGCGGTGATCTACCTGGGCTCACTTATCTAGATACAGCAAGAGGAGTTAATCCTATTGTGCAAAAGTTGCCCTTTGGACTACAAGAAAAGTGGATGATGCAGGGTTCACACTACAAGTACACTTATGGAGTTTCTTTCCCACCATTCTCCTTCTTTGTGGAATTTGTATGTGCAGAAGCAAGAGCACGCAACGATCCTAGCTTCAATTTTTCTTTACTTTCCATAAACCCTGGTGGAAAGATCAGGTATAATGAAAGTCATGCTCAGAAACCTGTTTCAGTCCATAAAACGGATGTGATGTCCTCCTCTAACCTTTCTCATACCAAGAGTCTTCAGAGAGGAAACAACGAGGTTGAGAAGCAATGTCCTATACATCGTAAACCTCATCCTCTCAAGAAATGCAGAGGCTTCAGAGAAAAGCCATTAGAGGAACGAAAAAGGATCTTAAGGGAGCTATCTATTTGTTTCAGATGCTGCTCATCTAACAAACATGTGGCTAAGAATTGTGATGTGTCAATTAAATGTTCTGAATGTGAGAGTGACAAACACCTGGCTGCTCTCCATCCAGGCCCAGCGCCGTGGCGTTCTGATTCTACACCTCCTTCACTGCATGGCGGGGAGGAAGAGGAGTGCTGCGGTGGAGATGTGTCATCAAAGTGCACCAAGATTTGTGGCAAAGGTTTTAGTGAGAAGTCATGCTCTAAAATATGCCTTGTGAATGTTTATCCTGCTGGCAGCCCTGACCAAGGCAGGCGGATTTACACTATTATAGATGAGCAAAGCAATAGATCCTTGGCCAGATCAGAATTTTTTGACAGTTTCAATGTGCAAGGAACTTCTGCTCCGTACACATTAAAGACGTGTGCAGGAGTAGTCCAAGCAACTGGAAGAAGAGCTCAAGGGTTCATCATTGAGTCTGCAGATGGTGAGATCAATTTTCCACTTCCTACTCTCATCGAATGCAATAGTATGCCAGATAACCGAGATGAAATACCAACCGCAGTTGCTGCCCTGCATCACAGCCACCTAAAAGAGATAGCAGACAAGATACCGCCTATTGATCCAAATGCTGAAATACTGCTTCTGCTGGGAAGAGACATAATACGAGCACATAAAGTCCGCAAACAACTCAACGGTCCTCATGATGCTCCGTATGCGCAAAAATTGGACCTTGGTTGGGTCATTGTGGGAAATGTGTGTCTAGGAAAGTGCCACAAGCCCTCTCCGGTGAACTGCATGAGAACACACATCTTAGAGAATGGCAGACCAAGCTACTTCAGTCCATGCAATAATCACATTGTACTGAAGGAGACGTTTAATGAGAAAACCCAGTTCCACAAACCTAGCCTATCAAGCTGCAGACTTGGTCAGTCTTTGTTTCAGCAGACCAAAGATGACAATAAATTTGCACCTTCAGTTGAGGATCAGTTATTCCTGGACATTATGGATAAGGAATTCTTCAAGGACTCAAGTAACAGCTGGGTAGCACCATTGCCATTCCGTGAGCCAAGGAGACGCTTACCCAACAACAGGGAGTATGCAGCAAGACGTTTCATGTCTCTTCGTCGCAACCTTGACAAACGACCAAAGATGAGAGATGACTTCACAGAATTCATGCAGAGAATACTTGACAATAACCATGCAGAGCTAGCTCCTCCTTTACAAGATGGTCAGGAGAGCTGGTATCTTCCATCATTTGGTGTGTACCATCCAAAAAAACCAGACCAAATACGAGTTGTATTTGACTCTAGTGCACAGTTTGATGGAGTATCCCTCAATGATGTACTGCTTTCTGGCCCTGACCTTAACAATAGCCTGTTAGGAGTCCTCATAAGATTTCGAAAGGATCCTGTTGCCATCACAGCCGACATACAGCAGATGTTTCACTGCTTCTTGGTCCGGGAGGACTGTCGTGATGTTTTACGCTTTCTATGGCATCGTGATAATGATCTGTCTAAAGAGGTTGTGGACTACAGGATGCGAGTTCACGTATTTGGAAATAGCCCTTCACCGGCAGTGGCCATTTATGGAATTCGCCGAGCTGCCAGAGAAGAAGAGAAAGAATATGGCACTGATGTGAGGAAATTCATTGAACAAGACTTCTATGTAGATGATGCCTTAAAGTCATTTCCTACAGAGGAAGAGGCAATCAATGTGCTTAAAAGAGCACAAGAGGCACTAGCTGCTTCAAACCTCAGGCTTCATAAAATTGCTGCAAACAGAGCCAAAGTAATGGATGCCTTTCCAAATGAAGATTTGGCTAAGGACATCAAATGCCTTGACCTCTCCACGGATGACTTACCTGATCAGCGAAGCTTGGGGGTACAGTGGAACCTAATGTCGGATACGTTCACCTTCCAAGTGCCCGACACTGAAAAACCATACACACGTAGAGGAGTGTTGTCAACAGTGAATAGCTTGTTCGATCCCCTTGGATTCCTAGCTCCTATCACAATCCAGGGCCGTTTACTTTTAAGAGAACTCTCATCGCAGACACATGAGTGGGATACACCATTGCCTGAAAGCAGACATGAAGAGTGGGCACAGTGGTGTCATTCGCTGCAAGACCTAAGAAGTCTGAACATTCCACGCATGTATGTATCCATTCCTCTTTCTGAAGCCAAACACACTGAAATATGTGTCTTCTCGGATGCCTCCATGAAGGCCATCTCAGCTGTTGCATACTTGAAAGCTTCGGATCAGTATGGGAAAACAGAGGTTGGCTTTGTTCTTGGCAAGGCGAGGTTGGCTCCAAAGCCTGATCTTTCTGTTCCTAGGCTGGAACTATGTGCTGCAGTCCTGGCTGTCGAACTGACTGAACTCATCACAGAAGAGATTCATCTAAAGCTAGATAGAATAAGGTTCTACACAGATAGTAGAGTAGTGTTAGGCTACATCTATAACGAGTCAAGACGGTTCCATATATATGTGAACAACAGAGTGCAGCGCATCAGACAGTCTTCTCAGCCTGAACAGTGGAGGTACGTTTCTTCTGAACAAAATCCTGCCGATCATGGCTCTCGTTCTGTTTCATCTTCTAAGCTTGAGGCCACAACCTGGCTCACAGGACCTTCATTTTTGCACTATCCATCAGAGCAGCTCTTTGATCACCCAAACTCATATGATCTTATTGACCCAGAGGAAGATGTTGAAGTTCGCTCAGAGGTTAAAGTCTTGTCTACGCAGATTGAAGTGAATCATCTAGGTACCAAAAGATTTGAGCAATTCTCAGACTGGAGAACAGTCGTCAGAGCTGTGGCACGGCTGCATCACATTGCTCATTGTTTCACAGGACCAAGTAACGATAGTCAGTGCACAGGTTGGCATTGGTGCTCAAGGGGTTTATCTGTAAGTGATCTTCTGAAAGCAGAGGAAATCATCATCAAGAGTGTACAACAAGAAGTGTATACAGATGAGATGAAATGCATCACTTCTGCAAGTGAAATTCCGTCACATAGTCCACTTTTGAAGTTGAATCCAATCATCGACAGCAATGGTTTGCTGAGAGTTGGTGGACGCATCAGACAAGCAGAAATAGGAGATAAAGAAACAAATCCCCTCATCATTCCGGCTCACCATCACATCACAGTCCTACTGGTCAGACATTTTCATGAACGTGTGCAACATCAGGGCAGACATCTTACAGAGGGCACCATAAGATCCAATGGTTTTTGGATAACTGGGGCTAAACGATGCATTAGCAGTATTATTCGGAGGTGTGTTACTTGCCGTAAACTAAGAGGCAAGGTGGAGGAACAACAAATGGCTGACCTGCCAGCAGAAAGGCTGCAAATGGATCCACCCTTTTCCTTTGTCGGCTTAGATGTTTTTGGGCCATGGGAGGTGATCTCACGCCGCACAAGGGGTGGCCAAGCAAACAGCAAGAGGTGGGCAGTGTTGTTCACTTGCATGTGTACCAGAGGAGTTCACATAGAGGTGATTGAGTCGATGACTTCCTCAAGTCTTATTAACGCTCTCAGAAGATTCTTTTCTATTAGAGGTCCTGCCAAGCAGCTGCGCTCCGATTGTGGGACGAATTTCGTTGGTGCCTCTAGAGAGCTTAAAATGAGCGAGAACGAACAAACAGAGGTGAGAGAATACCTACTTGAGCAAAGATGTTCCTGGGTTTTTAACCCACCACACTCTTCTCATATGGGTGGCGCCTGGGAACGTATGATTGGTCTAACAAGGCGAATCTTGGATTCAATGCTCTTGAAAAACAAGTACTCACAGCTTACACATGAAGTCTTAGTGACATTCATGTCTGAGGTCACAGCCATCGTTAATGCACGGCCTCTAGTCCCAGTCTCCACAGATTCTGAATTCCCCTTCATCCTAACACCATCTATGCTTTTGACACAAAAGGCTGGTAATCCTCCAACTCCACAAGAAGATTTCAGTAAGAAAGACATGCTCCTATGTCAATGGAAACAGGTTCAAACATTAGCAGAAACATTCTGGAATAGGTGGCGGAAGGAGTATCTTGGAACACTTCAGAACCGTCACAAGTGGTTTCACAAACATCCAAACATCAAAGAAGGCGACATTGTACTGCTCAAAGACAAACAAGTCAAAAGAAACGAGTGGCCGATGGGGATAATTGTGAAGGCTGTTCCCAGTACAGACGGTATTGTGAGAAAAGTGGAGGTGAAAACTGTTCAGCATGGGACAACAAAAATCTATCACAGACCTATATCTGAGTTAGTATACCTTGTGTCTTCAGATCAGGCTGTTTAATCCAATAATTGCTAGGGTATATGGTATCTTTGTGATACCAGACGGGGAGTGTTCTGGCTTTGCCTGTTTTGGTGTTTTTGCTCCCTCTACTGGTAGTTTTATATTCTGCAGATTGAATATGTTTTATTCAGTTTCTGGGGTTCAAAAAGAACAACGTGCAAAGCACATGGTAGCGCACTTTAATTTGCTGTGTCAGTCCATCGGATTAACAACTCTTAACGAGGCACTGCCTGTAAGTAGAGTTTGATTATTTTTGATTGTTAATATATTATGATTGCGAGGAAGTACATGTAGATGTTTTCATGTTATAGCATTGGGAAATTTATATTGTACAATCATTTTGTACAACTGTCTTCTGGTGAACATTGTTGGACTGGACGTTTACCATGTGACATTTTATTTATGTATTCCTTCTGTGTTATGTTGTTTTACAGTTTTACACATTTATTCAGTAAATCAAAACGACGACTCCGGTGTCAAGACTGTTTATTGAGTGGATGTGTTTAGCTTGCTGGGTGCGAAGCCAGTACATTTATAGCCTAATTCTTTTGCACGTTAATCTGTTTGAAAATGTTACTTTATATTTTTGGTGTATTGTATTATTGTATTTAAACATTCAGAGTTTTTTTTGTTATTACAAAAAGAGTTCTTAAACCTGTTACAACACTTTTTTTGCAGCTTATTTCAGTATTGTGATAATACCGTATACCGTGATAAAAGCTTCAGCAATTAATCGCAACATGAAAATTTGATACCGTCACATGCCTGCATAATTTATCTGTATAATAGAAGATGGTGATCCAAAAACTACAATTTTCAGTTTTAGAGTCATTCATTGTTAGAAAATTGGCTGCCAGCCAGCAATAGAGAGTGTACATCATAATTATCCCCGTGTTTCAAAGGGAGGTACAGCTGAGTGTCATCCACACAAAAATAGTACGAAATGTTATGCTTCCCGAAAAATCAAGCCTAAAGGGAGCAAACAGAGCGAAAACAAAAGCGGGCCCAACATTTATCCCTGAGGTTAATGGTACAGAAGAGGTAGAAAAATTCCCAACCTCCTATGAAAATGTTCTATCGCAGAGATTTAAACCAATTCAATATGGTACACACATTTACTCAACCATTAGTAAGATAGCATGGTCAATGGTGTCAAAAGCCGCACTGAGGTCCAAGAGGACCAGAATTGCACCTGAATCCACAGCTAACAAAAGATGAGCAAAGCTGACTCTGTACTGTGATGTTGTCTAAAATCAGCCTGAAACTTGTCTAATAAGTTATTCTCACTTAAAAATATAGTCAGTTAATGGAAGACAACCTTTTCCACTATTTGAATAAACAACTCAACCAGGGGGAAATATAAAATTCCTCCTGGAAAAGTGCCTATTTTGGTTCAACAAACTGGACATGGCAGTTCACTTAAAAGAATCGCAATTACACTTAAAGAAACTTTCACACAGTGTGGATGTGAAGGGGAAAGACTCTTGAACTGCTTAAATACTGTAGGTGTGAACAAGAGCAAACAGTTCCTATATGCTGTAACAAAGTTTAAAGTGGTGAGGGCGAGCTGAGCGGTTCCTCTGAAGATGTTGCTACTTTGGAAACCTGCCTGACACGGACAGTATAGATGGACCAAGTTCACTTGACTCCCACCATTGTTGTGTGTGGTAAGTACGGGTGTAACGGTAAACAAAAATAATGGTTCGGTACATACCTCGGTTTTGATACTTTTGACACTACTTGACACTTTTTGGTACAGCCGGGGGGAGAAAACTAAACATAAAATTGCTTTTTGCCCCCTTTTTTGTCACTATTTGTCACAATTTAAATACAGAGTGATGATTAACTAAAAGACGTTCTCAGCCATGTCAAACTGCGAATGGCTTGACTGCATGTTCAAGGCTTGTGTTAAAGATTGTTGCAAAAATGTCACTATACCAATCTTTTTTATAGACCCTAAAATGTTGCATTCAGGACAAATGAGCTGCTCTGTGTCCAAACCCCTAATGCTTTTTTTAGGGATCACGTCATCACGCCACTTGGATGGAAACATTCTGGAGACCCCCCTTTGTTGTAGTCCTTAAACAGCGATTTCTGTAAAAGAAAATATCTCCCTTTGCATTGTTTATGCATTGTTCAACAGCTGTTTTGGATTCATCAGCCTTTCTTGATCTTGATTTTTTTTTTTTTGTGGAATTTGACCTTGTTTGTTTCTCACTAATTCTCTTTTGGATTTTTGATCCTCACTCTGGTCCTCTGCCTGATCTTTTACAGAAGACTTCAATTCAACAGGATTCAGCAGAGTTAAATGAATCTCGAGCTACTATAGCTTATCAGACTGAAGTACTTAATGCACAGCTCCAAAATTATGAACGCCTAATGCAATACATGCAATCTCTATCCACTCCTTCCATCTGGTAATCTTGCTCCATCCCTTAAAATGTCACTTTCAGAGAAGTCTGATGGCAGTCCAGACCGTCCTGCATGCATGGCTTGACAATAAGCACTGGCCGATGGTCCAGGGCCAGTGTGAAAGATGACCGGGACAGCTGACAGAATAACTGTCACTTGTGTCACCACAAAACTTTATCATTGGCACATGTTTTTGAGGTCTTGCCAATTTAAACATTCAAGTGGTTTTAATCCATTCAAGCACAAGATGACGCGTTAGAAAAATCAATCAATATTGTGGCTGAATATTGTGATATCTGATATAACCACCATTTATTTAAATTATCATTAATATGAATAATTATTAATAATTATACATAAATAAGTTTTATGATGTGATCAGCAGGAATGAAGATGAAGGGGATTCAAACACAAAACAGGCTTTATTAATAATCCAAACCCTCTGAATGAACAAACACGCCGGAGAATAACGCAAACCACACAATGCATAAACAAGAACTGACCAAGAATAACTGAAACACAGGAATATATAAAACAGAGGCAGAACAAAAGAGAGTAAACTAGACCTAGTTTAACTATTAACTATTAACATATTAATACGTAACTATATAAACAAATGAGGACATAATCAATAACCAATGAAATTGAAACTAAACTGAGCAGGGAAACAGGAACTAATGGAAACAGAACAGAATGTCAAAATAAAGGTCCACATAACAGAACATCAGTCGGACAATAAGCTTGCTGGGCTATTGTTTTTATTACAGTTAGTTCTGATCCTCGAATCTGACTGGATGAGAGCCTTCCTAAGACTTTACTAGGCTTTCTATTTCACCAGTATCAGGCTGTCAGTCAGTTACATTGTTACGCCACTAGGTGGCGGCTTTGAGTGAGTCATTAACCTGTTCATTCAACTAGTACATTCAAAAATGCTGATTCATTCATGAATTAAACAAGGCGTTGAAATCATTTTAACTTGAGCGCCAGGTAATCATACGCACTCAGTCGATCTCTCTCTCTTACTCACTGTCTGTTTAGTCTTGTTTAATGCAAATCTACAGAACCATATAGAGAGTTGGTGGGGAAAATTACGTTCTTCACTTATGTTATCATTACTAATTTAACATTCAGTATACATGTATGAAATGTAAAACAAGAAGGGCATAGCCTGATGAAAAAATAAAACACGTGAACATTGTGATTGAGGCAGTTGCTTGCATTCCTCTGTGGTTGGCTTGTCAGTATCGCAATATTACAATATTGCGGTTATCGCAGCAGCGTTAAATACATACTTTTAGGGCATAGTTTAAGTAGGTGAATTGCGATGCAGCAAAAGACGGTCACTTGAGTCATTCCAAAATGAATCAGCCTTTGAATGAATCGGTTGAATAAATTACTGTTGACACAATGACCAAGAAAGTGCCAACTACTGGCAGTTTTAATTTCATTTCATTAAAAAAAAATCATTTACGTAATCAGATTGTTTTTTGATCTAACGAGTAAAGTAATCCATTAAAATAACATGCATTACGCAATCAGTTTACTTTCTGATCTACCAGTTAATCCATTTCAAGTAATGTGAATTACGTAATCAGATTACTTTTTGATGTTACCAGTAAAGTAACATATTAAAAGTAACATGCATAATGTAATCTGATTACTTTTTGATCTAATGAGTAAAGTAATACATTAAAAGTAACATGCATTGTGTAATCAGATTACTTTTTGATGTAAGGAATACTTTCAGTTTTTAACGTAATCAGTTTAATTTCTGATCTAACGTATTGCACTGTAAGTAATGTGCATTATGTAATCAGATTACTTTTTGATGTTACCAGTAAAGTAACACATTAAAAGTAACATGCATAATGTAATCTGATTACTTTTTGATCTAATGAGTAAAGTAATACATTAAAAGTAACATGCATTATGTAATCAGATTACTTTTTGATGTTACCAGTAAAGTAACGCATCAAAAGTAACATGCATAATGCAATCTGATTACTTTTTGATCTAATGAGTAAAGTAATACATTAAAAGTAACATGCATTGTGTAATCAGATTACTTTTTGATGTAAGGAATACTTTCAGTTTTTAACGTAATCAGTTTAATTTCTGATCTAACGTATTGCACTGTAAGTAATGTGCATTATGTAATCAGATTACTTTTTGATGTTACCAGTAAAGTAACGCATCAAAAGTAACATGCATAATGTAATCTGATTACTTTTTGATCTAATGAGTAAAGTAATACATTAAAAGTAACATGCATTATGTAATCAGATTACTTTTTGATCTAATGAGTAAAGTAATACATTAAAAGTAACATGCATTATGTAATCAGATTACTTTTTGATGTTACCAGTAAAGTAACGCATCAAAAGTAACATGCATAATGCAATCTGATTACTTTTTGATCTAATGAGTAAAGTAATACATTAAAAGTAACATGCATTATGTAATCAGATTACTTTTTGATGTAAGGAATACTTTCAGTTTTTAACGTAATCAGTTTAATTTCTGATCTAACGTATTGCATTGTAAGTAATGTGCATTATGTAATCAGATTACTTTTTGATGTTACAAGTAATGCATTACAAGTAACTTTTTTGATGTTACGAGTAAAGTAACGCTTTACAAGTAATGTGCATTACATAATCAGATTACTTTTTGATGATAATGCAAATTCTATTTCTAATGCACATTCTAATAACACAAACACATTTATTTACAGTCAAAAAGGTGACTGCAGATGAAGTATTTTCAAGAACAACAGTCACAGTAATAGTATGAATTGTAGCTGAAATGGTTAGTGATGCATGATGTCCACTTTAGTGGTCATTTTTCTCTTAATCTAAATTCAATTCTTGGAAATTTAGCTGTGATATGACTCCGATATTGCTTGATGCTACAACATTTTTACATGCAAGAGTCTCCTAGGAAAGAAAGAATGGATAGATATTCCAGAGCAACTTGGCATTTCTGACTGGCCATCGGCCATCTTGGTTTGGAGGGAAACAGCTTGCCACTTGGTGTCAGTGTATAGGATGAAGCACTAGGGTCCACTGTAGACTCTGATGTGCAACTATGCCATCAAAACCCATGCATATGCAAGAAAATGCTTTTTGAATAGCTATCCACTGTAGTGACCTCTGTGCATGAAAGGGTTAAAGTCAGATTACATTCTCAACACTGACACGGAAAAGAGGAAACATTGAGCCAAAACGACACAGTCAGAAGGCTTTTCAATCCACAAATCACCAACATTTACCATGTACTAACACTAACTGAAACCATGGCAGAAATATGGGATATTCATACTGAATTTTATTATATTATTAATGACATTAAAGGAGCAATGTAATATAATTGCTGTATTTTTTGTTATAAAGCTATAGCAGTTTTGTGCATTTGTATTTACACAAATTATCTTCAGGCTACTGTTATTCATAACAAACAGCACAGAAACCATATAGCCTAGTTACTCTTTACCATGGCAGTGAGGTGCAATGTATGGTTTAACCTGTGGTTATCTGATCCAAATACTATGGAAGACCAAATGTTACCCTATAAAATTTTACTCTTTAAAAATGAGGCTGTTACAGTTTTTACAGATGCTGCTATTTTGTTAATGAACATGAATATGCATCTGCATCCCGACTGTCTGACAGTTTTAAGAGAGAAACCATGTAACATTAATCTGTGAAACGATCACCTGTTCTGATGATAAACCACAACTAACGGTCTGCTTTCTACAACTTCCAGCAAGTGATTCATGTAATGTGTCACATATAACCGGATAGCAGAGAGCTGCAGTTTTGGACCTGAAGTGAACTAAAGGCAGTATGTCAATACATGAGACACATCAGGAATCACTCTCTAGCCCTCTGTTTGTTCAGTGATAGTGAGGGAAAGACTGGTTAATGATTATGTGCTCAACTCAGATCACTTCATTGATCATATAACACATCTGCTCAGTCAACTTGATTATTAAATCAGTTTTCAGCTCTGACTGTCATTCACAGTGATGCAAATGAGCTTTAATTAGTTCTTTTATACGTCATCTACAATTACAAATAAGCTTTTTATTTTAGTATTAACATACACTTCAGTCTCAAAGAGCACATCTCTTCTCACCTGCAGACAAACTCACGAATGAACATTTCCTCTCTTCAGATCACATTCAGCTCAACGCCATAAAGGAACTTGTGTGAAAATATTTGTAATAAAACAAATATATGCTCATTCTCATAATTACAACTATTACAGGGCAAACATTAAACATCACTAAACACTTCTGATCAGTATGGAAACGCGTCAGTATGAATCATGTCTGTCCATCACAGCATCAATATCAAGTTCAGCATGACTGAATAAACTGATACACTTACATGTCTGAGCTCCTGCGTGCGGTCCTTCATGTTTCATTCAGTCCGTCTGACGCGTTTATCGCTCGCTGAGATCAGCGTCATTTTTAAAGTTACATCCGTCTGGCGAAAGAGGCGAGGCGCGCTCATTAACTCTAGAGCGCGCGATGCGCGTTCACATCACTACAGATCTTTTTTTTTTTTTTTTTTTTTTTTTTTTTAAATGCTTGAATAGCAATTAGTCTACATAAAGATCAAGGAATTACATACAAATACACAACATAAACAACAATAATCTTTTTTTTTTTTTTTCTTTTTTTTCAATTAACACACAGTCACACACACCTTACAACAAATTGAGAATAGTTTCAATTAAATAACAACTAATTAATTAATTAACAAAGAAAGAAAGAAAGAAAGAAAGAAAAGACAGTTCCATTTAAAAATATACCAATCTTCAGTCTGTGCTCTGAAGAATTCAGGATTTTTAACAATTTAAGTCAGAAAAGTAATTTTCATATCTAAGCTCAAAAAGTGGGACACACAATAAATAGGTACAACTTTATATTTTCACAAACTTTGAAAATAAATAGTTGTTAAACTCAACACTTTATCTCCAATATGTACAAAACATAAAATGTCTCGTCACATTTAGTTATGAATTATACTAATCATATCATATTAATCAAATAATAGCATGTTTTCAATTAAAAATTTTCATAAAATAAGTTGAGTAGTTTGCATCACTGGATGTTACTGTTTGTTGCTGAATATTTCAATCATAAAACATTCATCAGATATTAAAGTGGATCTATAATGCCCCTTTCTCAAGATGTAATATCAGTCTCTGGTGTCTCCAGAATGTGTGTGTGAAGTTTCAGCTCAAAATACCCCACAGATCATTTATTATAGCCAGTGTTGGAGGTAAAACATTGTAAGTAACTTGAGTTACGTAATCAGATTACTTTTTCAAGTAACTAGTAAAGTAACACATTACTTTTTCAATTTAAAACAAAACATCTAAGTTACTTTTCCTCATGTATTGACTGATAGTACTGCTCTCCTCATGTAGAGAGGAATAAAGGTCAGAGGTGTGTGTCGCTGTGTGAACATGATGCTATTGTAGTTCTAGACTGAATGTGAGCATGATTTAAAACACTGAAAACATTCAGTATTCCTCAAAATTAATAAAAACAGTGAAATGCAATCTCAGAATTTTATGCAAACCTGTAATTAATATTTTCCCATTTCTCAATACTCGGGTCACTTTATCAAAACTCTTCACACAGTGAGCACAACATGCATCAATGTGAGCTTAACTGTGGGTCATTTTTCATTGCTTTGGCATAGAATGCATTTAATGACTACATCTTTTATTTAATTTTTTTTTTTTTCTCACTTCAACACAATAAATGCAAAAACCCAGTGTACCTACAGGCCAATTTGCACATACTGTTTTCAAAACTGCTCGACTGAAGTTCAAAACAATAACACAACACAAAACTGAGAAAGACAGAAATATGCTGCATTTCCACAGTAATATTGTAATGAAATATATTCTGATTCTAAAAATTCAAATACTATCAATGCAACTATAGATGAAACTGTCTTTAAATTTCACTATCATCCATTCAAAGGGGAAAACTTGGGAATAATTTTGAACTGTAATGTAAACATGGTCCATGTAACAAACTGCAGTGAATTATAAACAACAGAGAGTGTTATTCTTGTGTTGTTAAGAAATTTTACAAAACATTGTATAAGGTTACCTGATGTTAGTGTTTTTAGGTCTGTGTTTTATGACTGATAAAGTGTGTTTGCTGGTGAAAACCTTTGAGTTCTGGAAGAATGAGTTGATTTGAGACATGAATGAAGTGTTTTGGTAGATTTAGTGCATTTTGAAAGTGAAATAAACTGCTGTGCCAAGATGAACATTGGTCAGGAGAACTGTGTGAAGAGTGTTGAAAAAGTGCCTAAGTACTGAGAAATGTGTCCTAGTGATTGTAAAAAACTGTAAATTACACAAACATACTTTATGCATTTAATCTCACTTTATTAACCTGCTGACCTTCAACGATCTAATTCACCCATACTAATAAGCAGAAATGACTTTAGATTAGATGTAGAAATATGAGTGTTGAACTTCCTTCTCCTGCATCTATTCTTCTTTGCTCCAGAATCACAGCACAGCTGAAAGGATTGTTTGAGCGGCGCCCTCTACTGTACAGGAGTAAATATGCATTTGGCCATTTCTAACTATCGGGAGCACTCGTCCCCCTCAGTGTCTGGTGGTTACGGCCCTGCTTTACATGCACACTTATTAATGAATCAACAACTGAGAAGATGAAATCTGGTTTATTAAAGCTTCTGTAAATTCAGGCATAAATTCCTATAAGACAAGGAGTCCATAAAGTATCTCCACATGGCCGTTGTATCGTTTTGTAATATATAGTCCTGGTTCTGGCTTCTGATTGGCCAGTACAGATCAGAGCGTGTGACTGACGGTCTGCTGTCTGTGTAGACGCTCATATGACCCTGTTGAGCGTTCAGAAGTGAGGTCTCCTGTGACGACCCGTGTACTTCGTGTCGGCCCTCACGTCCCTGAGAGAAGAAACACAACACAGCTGAACATCCACAATAAATCAGATGAGCAGCGACCGCTAACATCTCTATAGTGCCTTCATTTTCTTAAAGGACCCAGTGTCTCAGCCTTTCATTAAAGACCAGTTTCCAAATCCGTAATGACTCGTCTCTGTCACATGATAAAACAGGCCCTGTCCACTGAAGACGAGAGCCCGTATATTCAGTGTGATGGTGAAAGCGGTCGATCACTACAGTAAAGAAGTGTTCATATCGCACACGGCTGAAACAGTGACATTATTTAAAATAACAAAAGCTGAAACATACTTCCCCTGCCGGCGCCGTCTTTCCTTCTTCTCCATGATCCAGTCCTTACTCTTCTTCACAGACTTTCCTTTCATGTTTTTGAAACGGGACCTTTCATGAGAAAGCGCACAAAACCAATTAAAGACGGAAACGTTTTTTGGGATAGAAGAAGAAAGCATTTGAGGAGCACTGATGTGTCTTCATGTGTGGTTTACCTCTGTGACGTAAACTGAGCCTGAGTTGATACGCCTCTGTCAGTCGCCTCTGAATCTAAACCCTGGAAAACAGAAACAAGCTCATGAACACGCTGTGTGTGTGTGTGTGTGTGAATGTGAGAGAGAGAGAATGTGTGTGTTTCAGAGGTCGCGTTAAACAAAAATTGTCCGTCATTGACAGAATTTTTTAATCAATGATGGAAAATCTGACAGATTACACTGAGGGTGATCTATTGTAAATTGTAACTGTAATTCCCACCCTTGTCCAGTTGGTGGCAAGTGCGCTCCAATGTAGCAGCAGAGCACTGGATCCAGAACAAACTTAAAGGGGCTCTATGTAAGATTTTTTCTTTAATAAAGCATAAAAATACCCTAATATGTTTGCAGATATTTAGGAAACATGCTAAGTTCACCTACTTGTTTCTCAGAGATACAATGTTACAGTCAGATATTCTACTGTGAAATGTGTGTTCCGTGTCGGAATGTCTGTCTTTGTTTTGGTCTCTGTGAAACCGTGTGCTGCAGTTTATCCAACACCGCGTGTTGTAACCATGGAAACCAACAAACAAACTGGGTCAGAGAACTGCAGATTGTACTTTGCCTAAAAAGCCTCTGAATCCATCTAAATATCTCTATGACTGACAGCATATTAAAACAGATAAATCAACTCATCAGCGTACAGTGTGTAAGTCTCCTCAGCTTTCATTATCAATCACACTCCCTCTTGTTGCGTGTCCTCAAGCTGGCAACCCGCGTCTTTGAACGAGGGGGCGGGGCAAACAATATTTTGAATTTGGACTGCAGTACCTATTTCATTCCTACATAGAGCCCCTTTAAACTGGCATGAATCTTTCGCTATGCATTTAATAACGCACAGGCGAGTACCCAGAAGCTATCACGCCACATTAAAGAGCGCCAAAACAGTATTTATTGCTTGAATTTCTTAATGCAATGGACAGAATTTGAAAACTGAGACTTTGTTTCGTATCAAAAGCAACACAAAGCTTTAAGCCTACTGCGATTTATTGGATAGGAGGCGCACTGCACTGTTTATTCATCAACTGAAAACAACATATACCAAAAGATTGACTGGGATTTACGAATCGATATTGGTCATAAAAATGAGAATATATTAAAATTGCTGCGGGGTGTGGTGTTGAACATGAAAAGTTACGCAGTCTAATCTGTTAATCTGTTCTTCAAAATAAATGCATAAGCCTATATCGTCCTGTAGGTTCATAATTAAAAATGAAAATGTGAACAAAAATAAAAGCATTTAAATGTGTTATTCTAATTAAAATATGAAAATTAAAATGACGGGTAATAATAGATTATGACGTAATAAAAATGACGGACAATGTTTAAGTCTAACGCAACCTCTGGTGTGTTCATACTGAGGCTGTACACACCTTGGGCAAAACACCTGATACACCAGCAAACAAACACAGGAAAAATCTGCAGACAAAAAGATTTGCAGTGTCACTCAATATAATACACTAGACACATTCCCATTAAATATTAAATGATGATAAATGTAAGCTGAAGGAGTTACTTTTTGGCTTTGCTGCTGTTGGGATAATCCACAACCAAACCGCCCGTGAAACCGGCTTTCATGGCCTGAGCCGTTATCAGCTCCAGCTGAGAGAAAAACCACACAACAAACTCATCTGATGAGCGTTTCAATGTCATCGCACAATACCAGGACTTGAACATTATATGATTTATATTACTTTCTATATAGCACACAATGACAAATCTAAGAAAGAAAAACAAAAAGACCTTTTACTTAAGAGACAAACAGCAAAACTACTACTAAAATATGAAACAGAAATGAACAAGAAAAACAAAATGTTAAGAGATAATGCTTGTTTAATGGTTTGCCTGAACTCAAATAATCTGTATTTAATCACTGTAAATGAGAAAAAGCAGAGATCCCGACCTGCTCTGAGTTTTCAGGGTAAATCTGGAAGACGGCGCGCGCTCCTCTCGCCTACAACAACAACAACAACATCATCATCATCATCATCATCATCATCATCATGTCTGTCAGCTCCTGCTGATGAAACCCCAGCTGACCGAACTCACCAGAGCCGAGTACAGCGTGCTGAAGAAGCGGTACAGTCTCTTCGGAGGACTGTGTGTCTTCTTATCCGCGTTACACAGCCACTGCAGTGCTGAAATACTGACGCAACAGGACACACGTGACATGTGACTCCAAACAACCTGCCTTCAGCTCTACACAACTCTTCATGAGCTCATACCTTATGCAGCCGTCGAACATGCCCGGTCTGAAGGGCATCCCCTGACCCATGTCCCCCAGCACCAGATCTCCCTCCACCTCCCGCCGCAAGGCCACATCTGCACAGAAGCACATGATCCATCTACTGTCACACTGATTCAGGCATGACATGTTCCTTTACTTTCAATCTGATGCTATCTGAGTCAGACTCTAAGTGAGTCAGACTCGTGCTGGTCAACAGTGTGTGTGTGTGTGTGTGTGTGTGTATATATTCACCCAGCATGGCTGTGCTGATGTCCACACCAACCCAGTAGTGACCGACCTCAGATAAATAATCTCCACTGAGTCCGGAGCCGCAGCTGACGGATTCAAGCAGGATAAATCAGGTGAACAGGGCTTCAACAGTGTCACACGTTCATGGAGTAACAGAGCGGCGCTTACCCCACATCCAGCAGGTAACAGGGCTGATCGTCCGGCAGACTGAGCAGCTCCACGGCTCGCTCCGACATCTGTGACTGGATCTCTATGATCCGAGAGCTGCAGAGAGAGACAGATGGATGGACAGACGGACACTGATCACTTACATGCATCGTGTGCATGAATTTATGATTCACA
>NC_063058.1:36603270-36685446 GCF_018812025.1 Megalobrama amblycephala | reverse complement strand
AACATTTGGCCCATATATTTGGTAGAAATATCTCAGTGTTGACAATATTGATGATGAAAAGGTAGATGCAGTTAACACAATTAGAAATATTGAATTGCAATAGATAGGTTTAAAAAAAAATCAGAGGAAACACAATCATGAAATCTCTATATATCTCTGTCTCCCTGATGGACAAAGCTATTACAAAAAGAAAGTTAATTTTGGGCATGCAGTTCCATTTTTCACCAGTAGGGGTAAAAAAAAGACTGTGAAAGTTGTCCCCTGTCCTCTTCTACTGAATGACACTGGTTGGATGTCTCTGTCTCCCTGATGGACAAAGCTATTACAAAAAGAAAGTTAATTTTGGGTCATGCAGTTCCCTTTTTCACCAGTAGGGGTAAAAAAAGAGACTGTGAAAGTTGTCCCCTGTCTTCTTCTACTGAATGACACTGGTTGGATGTCTCTGTCTCCCTGATGGACAAAGCTATTACACAGAGAAAGTTAATTTTGGGCATGCAGTTCCCCTTTTTCACCAGTAGGGGTAAAAAAGAGACTGTGAAAGTTGTCCCCTGTCCTCTTCTACTGAATGACACTGGTTAGATGTCTCTGTCTCCCTGATGGACAAAGCTATTACACAGAGAAAGTTAATTTTGGTCATGCAGTTCCCTTTTTCACCAGTAGGGGTAAAAAAAGAGACTGTGAAAGTTGTCCCCTGTCCTCTTCTACTGAATGACACTGGTTGGATGTCTCTGTCTCCCTGATGGACAAAGCTATTACACAGAGAAAGTTAATTTTGGTCATGCAGTTCCCTTTTTCACCAGTAGGGGTAAAAAAAGAGACTGTGAAAGTTGTCCCCTGTCCTCTTCTACTGAATGACACTGGTTGGATGTCTCTGTCTCCCTGATGGACAAAGCTATTACACAGAGAAAGTTAATTTTGGTCATGCAGTTCCCTTTTTCACCAGTAGGGGTAAAAAAAGAGACTGTGAAAGTTGTCCCCTGTCTCTTTTACTGAATGACACTGGTTGGATGTCTCTGTCTCCCTGATGGACAAAGCTATTACAAAAGAAAGTTAATTTTGGGCATGCAGTTCCCTTTTTCACCAGTAGGGGTAAAAAAAGAGACTGTGAAAGTTGTCCCCTGTCTTCTTCTACTGAATGACACTGGTTGGATGTCTCTGTCTCCCTGATGGACAAAGCTATTACACAGAGAAAGTTAATTTGTGGGCATGCAGTTCCCTTTTTCACCAGTAGGGGTAAAAAAAGAGACTGTGAAAGTTGTCCCCTGTCCCCTTTTACTGAATGACACTGGTTGGATGTCTCTGTCTCCCTGATGGACAAAGCTATTACAAAAAGAAAGTTAATTTTGGTCATGCAGTTCCCTTTTTCACCAGTAGGGGTAAAAAAAGAGACTGTGAAAGTTGTCCCCTGTCTTCTTCTACTCAATGACACAGGTTAGATGTCTCTGTCTCCCTGATGGACAAAGCTATTACAAAAAGAAAGTTAATTTTGGGTCATGCAGTTCCATTTTTCACCAGTAGGGGTAAAAAAGAGACTGTGAAAGTTGTCCCCTGTCCTCTTTTACTGAATGACACTGGTTGGATGTCTCTGTCTCCCTGATGGACAAAGCTATTACAAAAAGAAAGTTAATTTTGGGCATGCAGTTCCCTTTTTCACCAGTAGGGGTAAAAAAAGATACTGTGAAAGTTGTCCCCTGTCCCTCTTTTACTGAATGACACTGGTTGGATGTCTCTGTCTCCCTGATGGACAAAGCTATTACAAAAAGAAAGTTAATTTTGGGCATGCAGTTCCCTTTTTCACCAGTAGGGGTAAAAAAAAGAGACTGTGAAAGTTGTCCCCTGTCCCCTTTTACTGAATGACACTGGTTGGATGTCTCTGTCTCCCTGATGGACAAAGCTATTACAAAAAGAAAGTTAATTTTGGGCATGCAGTTCCATTTTTCACCAGTAGGGGTAAAAAAAGAGACTGTGAAAGTTGTCCCCTGTCCCCTTTTACTGAATGACACTGGTTGGATGTCTCTGTCTCCCTGATGGACAAAGCTATTACAAAAAGAAAGTTAATTTTGGGCATGCAGTTCCCCTTTTTCACCAGTAGGGGTACAAAAAGAGACTGTGAAAGTTGTCCCCTGTCCCCTTTTACTGAATGACACTGGTTGGATGTCTCTGTCTCCCTGATGGACAAAGCTATTACAAAAAGAAAGTTAATTTTGGGCATGCAGTTCCCTTTTTCACCAGTAGGGGTAAAAAAAGAGACTGTGAAAGTTGTCCCCTGTCCTCTTTTACTGAATGACACTGGTTGGATGTCTCTGTCTCCCTGATGGACAAAGCTATTACAAAAAGAAAGTTAATTTTGGGCATGCAGTTCCCTTTTTCACCAGTAGGGGTAAAAAAAGAGACTGTGAAAGTTGTCCCCTGTCCTCTTTTACTGAATGACACTGGTTGGATGTCTCTGTCTCCCTGATGGACAAAGCTATTACAAAAAGAAAGTTAATTTTGGGCATGCAGTTCCCTTTTTCACCAGTAGGGGTAAAAAAAAGACTGTGAAAGTTGTCCCCTGTCCTCTTTTACTGAATGACACTGGTTGGATGTCTCTGTCTCCCTGATGGACAAAGCTATTACAAAAAGAAAGTTAATTTTGGGCATGCAGTTCCCTTTTTCACCAGTAGGGGTAAAAAAAGAGACTGTGAAAGTTGTCCCCTGTCCTTCTTCTACTGAATGACACTGGTTGGATGTCTCTGTCTCCCTGATGGACAAAGCTATTACAAAAAGAAAGTTAATTTTGGGCATGCAGTTCCATTTTTCACCAGTAGGGGTAAAAAAGAGGTACTGTGAAAGTTGTCCCCTGTCCCCTTTTACTGAATGACACTGGTTGGATGTCTCTGTCTCCCTGATGGACAAAGCTATTACAAAAAGAAAGTTAATTTTGGGCATGCAGTTCCCTTTTTCACCAGTAGGGGTAAAAAAAGAGACTGTGAAAGTTGTCCCCTGTCCCTTTCTACTGAATGACACTGGTTGGATGTCTCTGTCTCCCTGATGGACAAAGCTATTACAAAAAGAAAGTTAATTTTGGGCATGCAGTTCCATTTTTCACCAGTAGGGGTAAAAAAAGAGACTGTGAAAGTTGTCCCCTGTCCCTCTTTCTACTGAATGACACTGGTTGGATGTCTCTGTCTCCCTGATGGACAAAGCTATTACAAAAAGAAAGTTAATTTTGGGCATGCAGTTCCATTTTTCACCAGTAGGGGTAAAAAAAGATACTGTGAAAGTTGTCCCCTGTCCCCTTTTACTGAATGACACTGGTTGGATGTCTCTGTCTCCCTGATGGACAAAGCTATTACAAAAAGAAAGTTAATTTTGGGCATGCAGTTCCCTTTTTCACCAGTAGGGGTAAAAAAAGAGACTGTGAAAGTTGTCCCCTGTCCTCTTTCTACTGAATGACACTGGTTGGATGTCTCTGTCTCCCTGATGGACAAAGCTATTACAAAAGAAAGTTAATTTTGGGCATGCAGTTCCCTTTTTCACCAGTAGGGGTAAAAAAAGAGACTGTGAAAGTTGTCCCCTGTCCTCTTTTACTGAATGACACTGGTTGGATGTCTCTGTCTCCCTGATGGACAAAGCTATTACACAGAGAAAGTTAATTTTGGGTCATGCAGTTCCCTTTTTCACCAGTAGGGGTAAAAAAAGAGACTGTGAAAGTTGTCCCCTGTCCTCTTCTACTGAATGACATTGGTCTCTTGTTTATAGGGCTTTAAACAAAAGAGCTATTAGAAAATCACCACTCAGCGAGTTATAGCAAAAAACGAAGAAAACTTGCACTTTCCCCACGGTCCCCGACTTACAGCACAGTCTTTACAGCGAGCCTTCTCGCCGTAACTCACATTGCGATGGCTTTTGCGGGTCATTGCTCATTAGATCGAGCGACAATAATGAAAAGAAAGCTTGTGAAACATTACCAGCTTTCCCCTTTTAGCGATAATACAGTTTAGATTTTTGGGGGGCATGTCGTTTTGGAGTTATTGCCGTTTATAGCTGAATGTGTGACGAATATCCAAAACAAAACTAACTTTACTCCGCTCTAATCAGACTTAAAACTGACTGTAACGTAGTTCGTAAATATGGGAAGAAGGAGGCGGGAACCGGCGAACATTCAACGTAACTTTAATTCAAAATAAACAAAGAACAAAACGAAAGTAATGCCGGCAGACCCTCGCGGGCGTCTGCCGGCCACAAACATAATAAAACATAAAATAAAGTCCAGCCCTGGTCCTCTCTCGTCCTTCATTGTCGTCTCTCCTCCTTTTATGCCTCCGGAGCTCTCCGTGAGAGACTCGAGGCCGGCGCGCCTCGCAGGTGATGCTCATTATCACTCGCGCCACCGGCCTCGCGCCGTTCCCTCACGGCTCTCGCCCGCCCTGCTCGTCACACTGACATTCACTTCACTTTGGAAATCCGTGCGTTAACATCTTCACAATAAAAACGTAGCAAGAGAAGTCTAGTGCTGGACATTCTCAGCCTCTGGCAAGCGGTGATAGCAGTATGAGTGAGCGAGGCATGTTCTAGTGACAATCATGACAGTAGCATTACAGGCTATAATTTGATCAGTTTGACTAAGAAAAAAAAAAAGTTTGAATCTTATCAATGAGACCGAGTTTATTTACATACTAGCAAGCAAACTAATCTGTGAAGAATTAGATTAGAACTAAACTGTGGAGAGCTTCAATGTCGTACTTTCATCAGCCAGGTTCACAAATATAAAAATAAATACAAATATTCGGTGACAATTACTTCATCTAGACCATTTACCGATAAATAATAGTTGTGAATATATAATAAACTTGAGAACAGTTGTCAAAAACAAACATTTGCTGATACTTTACCTCACAGTGTTATTCGGCTATCCAGTGCTGAGCTTCGATGAAACTACACGAGACCAGCGAGATGCTTCCACAGGCGGGAGATACGCGGCGTGATTGACAGCTTTGACACCAAATGGATATACGTGAAAATCAGATGACATGATTTCACAACTTTTCATTGGCCATTTAGATATGTGAAGCATACTGTATACGGAAATGAACCTGGACATTCAATCCGTCGAAAAATCTCAAAATCGGCAAAATGGACATACGTGGTTTTCATCGGACAGCGACGATATACATTCATAAATCAGTCAATTTTGTATTTTATTATGAGATATTTTATTCAAATGTGATCAGTGACTCAAGCACTGTTGGACCAAAGAGCGCGTATTTCGACATTTGCAGTAAAAACTTGAAATATAAATTCTCAGAAAATGCATTTAATACCAATATATTGAAACGTCTGTTTATATACTCCATTAATAAAGGAGTCCAGACATTGGAAAAATATCAGTCCACATGCATTTTATATTTAATATGAGGGAAATAGACATTCATGCATGCGTGACACAAAAAAATCTAACTTTTAGGTAGCAAAATATTTTTTAGTAATTCTGTCAATTACACTAAGGTTATTACATTGTCTGCTATATATTTGCTTCTTATTTATTAAATACGGGCAATTGATTGATAAAACATTGATCAAAATTAAGATACAATTTATACAAAATGAATATCTTTTAAAAAGAGTTTTCTATAAAACAAAACTTAATGAAGTCGTCAAAATCATGTTTTACCAAAAACAGCGCCGTCGCTAGGAGGGCGCCAGCGCCTCTGCCTTTCAGCGCCTATGCCTCGTGAGTGGATGATAGCCCTGAAGACGCCTAGCAATGATATACCTTTAGTGGTAGTATACCTTAAGAGTCTTCGTAGTGCGCTAAGAGACAATGTTATCGGGAAAAGCAGCCCAGGTATGATGCGTTTCATGCATAATGGAGATTCTTCTTTGGTCAGAACCATGGAGAGCGATCGCGGATAGGTCTGTCCTATGCACCGAAACTTTTAACAATGCAACAAAATATTTAAAGAGCATCAAGCTATTAAAATCTATATTATGTATACGCACAGATAATATAACAGTAGGCTATATTGTCACGGTAAACAAAAGACAAAAAGTGGATCCAAATGCAGTTGATATATTTATTAAAGGGGTAATCCGAAACACATAGTCCAAAAAGCAGGCAAGGGTCAAAGTCCATGAAGTGAGTCCAAAACAAACAGGAACAAAAATAACACAAGGAAAACCAGAACAGACAACCGGGAAATAAGAAAACGCATGACATTAGACAACGAACCACAACCAAAGACAGAAACAATAAATAGACAGACACTAATAACATAATACAATCCAGCTGGGTGCAATGACATGGTGATAATGAGTCCGGGGAGTGCGTTATGGGTATTGTAGTGAATGCAATGGGTGGAAATGAGAGTCCGGGATGGAGTGCCCTCTAGTGGCTGATAGGGCACTCTCACTGGTGATCGTGACATATATTGGTCAATATTTTTTATTAGGTTAAGCAGTGATTGGATAACGTTTTTTTTTTTTATTTAACATTTTTAATTTAAGGCCCACCCACAATTGGTCTGGCCCATCCAAAACTGGAATCCTGGCGCCGTGCCTGGGCCACACTGAGCTGTGCGTAACGCCCACAGACGTGAAGTGAACGAGACAGAGGCTGTCCTGTACTGTCTGAAATGGTTAACTCTGTGGCGATGCATGTGCAAAACAGATTTAACTAATCATAAAGTCAATCAGGATACATAACACAGCCTACTATAGGCCTACACTAACTAAGCAAATCCAAATTATTTTAATTTACTGACAGTTACTTATATCTTGTCTTTTCACTTTATTAAGATCAGATTCTGCAGGTAAAATTACAATAATAAGGTGACTTGACTTGGACTTGACCTACTACAGGACTTGACTTGACATAGCTTGTGACTTGACTTGACTTGACTTGACTTGCCCAAGAAAAAAATACTTGGGACTTACTTGAGACTTGAAGGTTAAGACTTGAGACTTGCACATTTGTGACTTGGTCCCATCTCTGCCCATTCATTCATCATTCACTTCTACAACCACTATCTACTCACCTGTTGTCACTGTAACCTCTGCTTGTGTCCAATAAACTACCTTAACTGGTATCTTCTGTCTCCAACTGGTACATATTGTAACAGTATTCTGCATAATTGGGTGTTTTTCAATAAACAACACTGACAAAAACTATAGTATAAAACTATATATGTTTTAAGGCTGTACAATATGACGATATAACATTAATATAACTGATTGCCGGATTTAAACCTACCTGCACTCACCTAAATGATTATTAGGAACACCTGTTCAATTTCTCATTAATGCAATTATCTAATCAATCAATCACATGGCAGTTGCTTCAATGCATTTAGGGGTGTGGTCCTGGTCAAGACAATCTCCTGAGCTCCAAACTGAATGTCAGAATGGGAAAGAAAGGTGATTTAAGCAATTTTGAGCGTGGCATGGTTGTTGGTGCCAGACGGGCTGGTCTGAGTATTTCACAATCTGCTCAGTTACTGGGATTTTCACACACAACCATTTCTAGGGTTTACAAAGAATGGTGTGAAAAGGGAAAAAGTATGCGGCAGTCCTGTGGGCGAAAATGCCTTGTTGATGCTAGAGGTCAGAGGAGAATGGGCCGACTGATTCAAGCTGATAGAAGAGCAACTTTGACTGAAATAACCATTCGTTACAACCGAGGTATGCAGCAAAGCATTTGTGAAGCCACAACATGCACAACCTTGAGGCGGATGGGATACATCAGGATTGGGCATCGTTTAAATGCCATGGCCTACCTGAGCATTGTTTCTGACCATGTCCATCCCTTTATGACCACCATGTACCCATCCTCTGATGGCTACTTCCAGCAGGATAATGCACCATGTCACAAAGCTCGAATCATTTCAAATTGGTTTCTTGAACATGACAATGAGTTCACTGTTCTAAAATGGCCCCCACAGTCACCCGATCTCAACCCAATAGAGCACCTTTGGGATGTGGTGGAACGGGAGCTTCGTGCCCTGGATGTGCATCCCACAAATCTCCATCAACTGCAAGATGCTATCCTATCAATATGGGCCAACATTTCTAAAGAATGCTTTCAGCACCTTGTTGAATCAATGCCACGTAGAATTAAGGCAGTTCTGAAGGCGAAAGGGGGTCAAACACAATATTAGTATGGTGTTCCTAAGAATCCTTTAGGTGAGTGTATATTGTAGTTATATAAAATATTCACAGGCAGATTTGCTTTATGTATTTCCCTGGCATCGAAATCAGGCACATATAAATGTCAGGAAACATGACTCCTGGCTGCATGTCAATATCCATGGATTAGGTTTATTTGACAAGTTTTAAGAAACACTTTTGAGACCAAGCTTTAGTGTATTTTGTTAGTTTTACTCCCGTTTTTGCAGTTTCCCCTATTGAATCCAGTCACGCAGCAGGTTCTTTTGCCACTCAGTCCAGCTGAGGGAGCACATTCCGGCGGGAAAGTGACGTCGATGCATACCCTCTATAGGTCTTTTTTATTTTTTTTTTTTTTATTTCAGGCATGTTACAATCAAGCGATACAAGGATCCAAGTGAAGCTTCATATTAATCAAAGAAAAGAATATATAATTTTCACTTGTGAACATGAATTATACACACTTCCAACATGTATTATACAATACTTGTATTCTAGTATCAAGTGCTCATGCCATTTAAAAAAAAAAAGTTTTAGTAATGATTTAGATCAGAATCCAGATTTTAGTATCCAACATGACATTTATGAATTGTTTCAGCTGTCTATTAATATTTTTGACTCAAAAAATAGATATTGAATATAGCTTACTGGCTTTCCTTTTTCCCTACAGATAAAAGTCAAACATCCTTTGTAAGTATTATGTGAGTACAAAACTCAAATGTGAATTCAAGGGTCTAGTTACTAAGAAAGTAAATTGATAGTTCTTATAGTGAAATTATCCATCTCTTTGATGTGGGATTGCATGAAGCGTCGACACCAAAATTAAGTCTGGTTGTTTGCGCTTGAAATGATTACAACTGAGACATAATATAACCGTAGCACTATCAGCTATGCATTCATTAAAGGTGCCATAGAATACTTTTTCACAAGGTGTAATATAAGTCTAAGGTGTCCCCTGAATGTGTCTATGAAGTTTCAGCTCAAAATACCTAAAAGATTTTTTTTTTTATTATTCAAAGTTTTAACTGCCTATTTTGGTGCATAATTAGAAATGCACCGTTTCTGTGCGTGTCCCTTTTAAATGCTCGAGCTCCCCGCCCCCAAGCTTGCGACTCTATAATACATTGCATAAATAAAGTTCACACATCTAATATAACCCTCAAAATGGATCTTTACAAAGTGTTCATCATGCAGCATAACAGATCTTGCAAGTATAGAATTTATTTGGATGTTTACATTTGATTCTGAATGAGTTTGATAGTAGCCTAGGCTGTGGCTAATGGAGCTAAAGCTAACATTACACACTGTTGGAGAGAATGAAGTTGTGTTTATGAATTATACAGACTGCAAGTGTTTAATAATGAAAATAATGACGGCTCTTGACTCTGTGAATACAGTAAGAAACAATGGTAACTTTAACCACATTTAACAGTACATTAGCAACATGCTAACGAAACATTTAGAAAGACAATTTACAAATATCACTAAAAATATCATGTTATCATGGATCATGTCAGTTATTATTGCTCCATCTGCCATTTTTCGCTGTTGTCCTTTCTTGCTTACCTGCATAAAGTCTGTTTATTCGGCTGTGCTGCTCCAGATGTTAATACTGGCTTGTCTAATGCCTTGAACATGGGCTGGCATATGCCAAAATTGGGGGCGTACATATTAATGATCCCGACTATTGTGTCACAGTCGGTGTTATGTTGAGATTTGCATGTACACTATCATTATTATTAATAAATATATATAAAATATATTATTCCTGACACCTTTGTAAATGACTAAAATTAATATTTAAGCTAAACAAATATTTAAAATTGTAAAAAAAAAAAAAAACAATTAAGAGATGTTAAACATTTTTTGACCACTTACTGTTATGGTACAGAGGGGTCGGAGACACGGATACAGTTTATGAAGTTTATTGAGACAACCAGAGCAGTAAACAGATGAAGTTGTCAGACAGGATATAAGTATAATATGTAGCATATGCACACATATCAGGATAATCAATAAACTTTGGAATTTTCAGAACGCTTTTAGCCTCCTGAACTCTGCATGTAAATTACGAATCAGCTCCAGCCGGTCTCAAAGTGATTGTGACTTTGGCTTCTTTGTGGACCCGCTGAGCTTAAACAGAGCATCCAATTTCCTAGCTCTTGGGACATCAAAGGGGCCCATGTGGACTAAGTGCCAGATCACATTTCAACACACACCACACACCAACAGACACACACAAAAACACACAAACATGCTTTGAAGAATTTATGTGTATAATATAACTATGCCAAAATGTACCCATCATGTATGTCAAGTGCACACATGTTTCCTAGTGTTTAGACTTAGCTTAAATAACTGTAGTTCAGTTAGTGTTAGTTTTAATGATGGAATTTGTCTGTACACCATAACTTCTTTTATATGCCTTTCTGATCTGTCGAGTTTGATCTCGTTTTAAAGCTCTTGCTACTGCTCATTCACTGAGATAGGTCACATAGCTGTCAAATGCATTGTTCTATTTGTTTAATGATACTGTGAAGAAAGTAGCCATAAATCATGCAAATTCAGCTGGGAGACAAGACAAAGAAACTCTGCCCGCCAAACAGTGCTACGCATCTATTGGCCGTTCCAACTCAGGAGATGTGTTCGCTTGGTTTTCCATAAAAGCAAACAACACACGCTTTTCCTTTGTCTCCCGATCGTCTCTCGATTGTCCTGAACTGCCTCAGGAAACAGCGCTGCCATCACATGCTCAGCTCCCCCCCCCCGGGATGACCATTTCCTTGGACTCTCTCTCTCTTCTTTCTCATCTTACGCGTCAGTTAAACCTCCTTGGAAAACCCTGCCGGAGAAACCCTCTTGGAAAGGACCAACCAAGCCAAGCACACTAAAACTCTGCTGCACACCGACTTGAACCATATGCAAGTATTAATTTCTCTGAAATTTGTTTAAACTGATTTCTGTGCTGGCTCTCAAAAGGGTTAACTGTCATAATTTGCCATTCTTTGACCATCCCTCCTTTCCTTTTCTTTACTTTCACTCATGTATACACTGTTAGCCCGGATAAGTTGAATTTACTTAAAAAATTTGAGGAAACTGGTTGCCCTAAAAAAATTAAGTAATGATTAAGTAATGTGAACGTAATAATTCGAGTTAATTTAACTTAAAATGTTTTGTAATATTAATTACTTTGTAGTTATTACAACTAGTATATTTAAGTTCAATGTACTAAACAAGTTAATTTGCCAGCAATCAAAATTCATCCATGCCTCCCATCATGCATTGCTGCATGAATAAATTATGAGCTGAATTGTCTTAGTAATTTTCTTTATTCTCACTATTTAAATTTTGTTTTCTAATGTTCAGAGTTGATCTGTTTATCAAAACATGTTGCTTGTCACCGTCGTTGAGATTCACAGGCTGATTCTTGATGTCTGTGGTCTGTGTGTGCCTAATATATATATATATATATATATATATATATATTTTTTTTTTTTTTGTGAGATAAGGACAACTTTAAAAAAAAAAAATTGTATTGTAGAAGTTGATCCTCTGCTGTAGAATCACAGTGCTGCTGTAATCAATAATGTAAATCTAACTCAGAGATTGGGCTCTAAATGAGTTCAGTGATTCAGATCAAATAATAATTATGTGAAAACATAACCAGATCATCTTTTAACTTTGCTTGTCTGGTTGGTTTTAATGCAGTTAAAACTGCCCAAACAAAATCTAATATTAAAAAGTCAAGGGTCAAGAGCTCAACTAAAACAAACCCTGACCCTCGATGATGGTAACTTAAAAATTGTGATTTTCTCCATTGGTGAAAAACTATAAAAAGGTAAATGTTTGGAAAAAATGTCTGTAGAACAGCCAAAACAAATGTTCCAACTGCTCATCAACAGCTCCTTGAATTCATACACACCACGACAAAATGGCGTCATTACCTGCCTTAATTTAAGTGCATTTAACTTACATTTATTAACACATTCAAATACACCCACAAATTAGTAGAATATACTTATATTTTATAAATAATGCAACCAAACTTAAATATTTTAAGTATATTGTAATTATATTTTTAAGTAAATATAAAATCCAGGCTAAGAGTGTATATTTGTATATTCTGTATTTAGACGTATAACCTCTGTAGTAATAGTTTTCATATATTAAATACGTTATACCCATGCTTGATTGTTCTTTTGCTCCTTCAACAAAAACCAGGTCACTTTAACGTTTCGATCCTATATCCTTGCTTTACGTTTGGATGCTAGAATAGGAAGTCTTTTTCGTGGCCAGAGAAAAATCTTCCTTTTGATAATTCTGTGAGGAGCTAAAGGTTTGCGGGACAAACTGACGGTTTCTCTAAATAATTATTAAACCAGATCTAATCGTATATGTAATTGATTATAATTCGTTGTGATCAATTCACAATATATGTTTAATTCCCCCTTTGGTCGGTATGTGCATATAATTAGTCATAAAGCTTTATGACTTATTATATTCATATGCCCCACCCATAAATTGATTAATAACTGTACGAATCGCTACAAAAAGAAAAGAAAATGATTTCAGCTGGCTGTTTTAGTCAGCAAGAGACAACTCCTGATTCTGGATTACAATTTTACTTTGGCCAGTCTCCATTATCTGCTGAATGGAAGGAGCGGATAGTCCAAAAACTGATTTCTCCCACCATGATCTTGACGTTGGTCACGCTACAAGGATAAAACATCATATCAAATTAAAGGATGAGACACTTTTTAAACAACGAGCACGTCCAATTCATCCCAGAGATTTTGAGGCAGTGAAAAAGCATTTACAAACTCTTCTTAATGCTGGAATAATCCGGGAGTCCGAGTCTTCATTTGCTTCACCAATAGCTGTGGTACGAAAAAAGAATGGAGATGTACCCCTCTGTGTGGATTACAGTAAATTAAATATGCACACCATAAAGGATGCATATGCACTTCCAAACCTGGAGGAATCATTCTTAGCACTTGTGGGATCGCAGTGGTTCTCTGTAATGGATTTGAAATCCGGATATTATCAGGTGGAAATGGAAGAGGAAGATAAGCCCAAAACAGCCTTCACTTGTCCCTTAGGCTTCTGGGAATTCAATCGGATACCTCAGGGAATTACGAATGCTCCCATCACCTTTCAATGCCTCAGGGAGAGAAGTTCATTTGAGATAAGTTTTTTTTTGGATGATTTAATCGTTTATTCTGACACACTGGAAGAACATGAGAGTAGGCTCATCAATGTGTTAGGATGCCTCAGAAACTACGGACTCAAATTGTCTCCTGATAAATGTAAATTCTTTCAGACTGATGTGCGCTACTTGGGACACATTGTGTCTAGGGAGGGAGTGAAAAGGGATCCTGATAAAATTCAAGCTCTAAAGATCTGTCTGAGACCCCAGAATCTGAAAGAGCTGAGGTCATTCCTTGGATTTTCAGGATATTACAGACGTTTTATAAAAGACTACTCCAAGATAGTCAAACCACTGACAAATCTCACAGCAGGTTTTCCACCCCAGTGGAAAGGGAGTAAGGTAGCCACCAGTGGTCGGTAATTCCATGCCAATGAGCCTTTTGTGGAGCGTTGGAGTCAAGAGTGTCAGGAAGCATTTAACACCATTATTGACAAGTTAACTTCTGCTCCAGTGCTTTGTTTTGCTGACTCAAAACTGTCTTACACTCTGCATACAGATGCTAGCACGACTGGTTTAGGTACCAACTGCAGGACGGTCAACCCTGTGTGATCGCTTATGCAACCAGAGGGTTAATTCGCAGTGAATCAAGATACCCAGCCCATAAGCTAGAATTTTTAGCTCTTAAATGGGCTATAGTGGAAAAGTTCCATGACTATTTTTATGGGAGTCAATTCACGGTGGTCACAGATAATAATCCACTGACTTACATGCTCACCACAGCTAAGCTGGATGCAGCAAGTTATCGTTGGTTAACTGCTTTGTCCATCTTTGACTTTAACATCAAGTACAGGGCTGGTAAACATAACATGGATGCGGACGGATTGTCCAGAAGACCTCATGATGTGTTAGAGGATGATGCTATTTCAGGAAGTGAGTGTCAACGGATCTAGCAATTTACATTACATCTCTTAAGATCCTCTAGTCCACTGAGTGATGTTGCTAGAGAGACAGCTGTGGCAACATGTCAAAGACAGATTGTAGGCCAAAACATTGAGCACCCTCCTTACCTTGGCTATGTAGAATCCTTAACAGTGCAGTCATCGGTGGTTCCTGCTAGTTTTGAGGAACAGGACACTGAATGTGGTGTTTCAGTTCTTCAAAATTATAGTCAAGTAGATCTCAAGAAGCTGCAAAGAGAGGATCCTACCATTAGTCAAGTTATAAAGCTTCTAGAGTCTGAGGAAAGAGTGCCTACCCATGTAAAGTTTAACAGTCCTGACCTCCAGTTGATGCTACGGGAGTGGGAGTGCTTCCAACTGAAGAGTGAACTTCTGTATAGGACAAGGATGTGTGATGGCCAGACAGTTTATCAGTTAGTGTTGCCAGAAGTGGTTCGACCCTTGGTACTCCAGAAACTCCATGATGACATGGGCCGTTTGGGGATTTAACGAACTCTCGACCTTGTCAGATCCAGATTTTACTGGCCTAGAATGTCCCTGGAGGTGGAGAGAAATATTAAGACTTGTGAAAGGTGTGTCAGAAGGAAAACAGCCTAATAAGGCTGCTCCTCTAGTCAGCATATGCACTACCAGACCCATGGAACTGGTGTGCATGGACTTTTTACCATTGGAGCCAGATAGTCGGAACATCAAAGATATCCTTGTTATCACAGATCACTTTACAAAATATGCAGTGGCTATCCCTACGAAAGATCAGAAAGCTGCTACAGTTGTCAAGAGTCTGTGGGATCAGTTCCTTACTCACTACGGATTTCCTGAGTGACTTCATAGTGACCAGGGCAGAGATTTTGAATCTCACATCATAAAGGAGTTATGTAATATTACAAACATTCGAAAGGTAAGAACAAGTCCTCACCATCCCAGAGGGAACCCCATAGAGCGATTTAATCGCACTCTCTTGAGTATGTTGGGTACCCTGCAAGACAAGAACAAAACTCACTGGCGTGATTTTGTGAAGCTGTTAGCCCATGCTTATAACTGTACGAAGAATGAGGTTACCGGTTTTTCACCATATGAGCTAATGTTTGGCCGCCAGCCAAGGCCACCAGTCGATATTGCCTTTGGGTTACCTGTCAAGGATGGTAGAACTACCTCTCATTCTCAATATGGGAAGAATCTGAAAGTCAGATTAGAGTACAGTTATGGACTTGCAATCCAAAATGCAAAGAAAGTAGCTGATAAGAACAAGAAACGCTTTGATAATGTTGTTAGAGAGTCCACTTTGGAGAAAGGAGACAGAGTTTTAGTGTGAAATTTGCGCTTACGGAACAAGCACAAACTCACTGATCAGTGGGAATCTACCTTTATATTGTGACCAAGCGCATGGGAAACTTACCTGTGTACTCTGTTAAGCCTTAGAATGCAGAGGAACCAATACATACGCTGCACCGTGATCACCTTCTTCCTTGTGGATTTCTCTCTGAAACAAAGAGACAGAGCAAGTAGTTATTCAAGCTACGAAGCCAAGAACAAGGCAGGATAGTATTCAGTCTGAAAAACCTGACTCAGAATATGATGATGATGATTAATGGCAGCATACATTACGCATGCCCACTCTCACAAGTGAGAGGGTGGTGGAGTTATGTGAATTACCCTGTAGCCACACTAGTCCAGATGAGTCTGTTGGGAAGGATGGGTTGGAAAGAATTCCCCTCCAGTCTATCCCAGGCCTGAGTACAAAAGAGCAACACTTACCTGACAAAATGGTTATGGAAATGCAGTATGATAATACAGTTATTGCAAACCAAACTAAAGATGAAGCTGAGTATCTGAGTAACGTACCTGCAATCAGAGCTGATGAGGGAGACTTACATGAGACATCTGAGAGTGGGGAATCTGAGACTTCACCTGAAATTTCAGTTGAGCCAGATTTGCTGGTACAGAACAGTCCACTTGACAGTGTTGTTGAAGAGCAAAACTCTGAGGTTATGGAACCTGGAAACAATGCTGAAATTCCTCCAAATGAGCCATCAAATGAATGGATTGTGCGCAGATCAGAAAGAACCCGTAGACCCCCAGGATTGTTTCACTGCCCGACATTAGGGAAACCTATAATCTCTTTCGCACAGACTGTACTGGAAGGATTTCATCAAGCAATAATTGATACCTTCAAGGAAACACAGGATGTTACCTCCAAAAATCCCATGATTTCAAACTGCGATGTAGTTTAATAACATGAAGAGACTCATGTATAATTTCTAACGTTAAGCTTATATTATTATATTATTGTTGTGTGATATTATATTATTGTATTCTATATTATCCCACCAATCAAAATGCTGCATAAAACCTGAATATAGAAAATCTATCTAGCAATTGTTGAGCAGTCATAAATGGGTAATTGTGATTGGTTAAACAATTCATGATCCGCCCTGCTGTGCGCTGTGTGTGTGAAATTAAGTACAAACTGTGGAATTTGCTTTGTTTTTTTTGTTTTTTCTAAAAACTGGATTAAGTGCAAGAAAAGTGCACGAAATAACTTTCATTGAATCTCAGCCAGGTTTTTTGGTTTTCCTCGAACTCTCTCTTCCGGATGGAAGATGGCGGGCCACCCAGTTGATCTTGGTGAACTTCAGTTGATTCGTGCGGAGTGCTCTTTGCCGGCCAGCACTGTGGCAGGATTGTACAAACTCACAAACCACGGATTTCCCCTACGAGACACTTTTGCTTGAAATTGAATCCCAAGGAAAGTTTAATTCTAGTGATTTGGAAAACTAATCTGAGCTCAGCAACGTGAACTTGAGTGAACAGAACTGGTGATCCTTGACTCATTGAGTCATACACATAAACTGATAACGTGATTTCAATTTTTTTCCAAAGTGAATTGTTGATTTAGTCAATAAATTTATTTAGTCAAACTAACTTAATGTGTACTTACCTGTATGAGGGTTACATACGTATGTAACCCTGGTTCCCTGAATAGGGAACGAGATGCTGCGTCGCCTTGCCGTACCCCCGGCGTACTTGTGAGCGTCTTGCTTCAGCCATAATCTAGACGCTAGCGTGCTTTGTTCTGTATGCTTTATAGTTTCCTGGTCCATGACATCACCTGCTTCTGACGTCTCATCACATTATTGATTAGATACAAGAGTGCTTCATGACGCAATCACACAGAGGCATTTCCAAAGCGTTATGATGCTGCATCTTGTTCCCTATTCAGGGAACCAGGGTTACATACATAACCTGAGACGTTCCCTCTACTCTGAACCAATTTCAGCAAGTTGTGAGAAGAGCTGAGAGAACCGTGTTTTTAAACTTTAAGCATATTTTTTATTATTATTTTAGACAAATTACTTGACTCATTGGAACTCATTTTATCTCTTTTCACCACAAGAAAAATGTAAGAGGTTTTTATACTCTCATTTAGGGAAAATCTTTTGCATTGTTTTATTTCATTTGTGATCCTGTAGTTTATTTTTAATTGTTTAAGCCATTTTATAGACCATTGATTTGGTGTCTCTCTGTCTGTGGCTGTTTATGGATGGGGGGGTGGGATGTCTGGGTTTGTGTGTGTGTGTGTGTGTGTGTGTGTGTGTGTGTGTGTGTGAGAGAGAGAGAGAAAGACTTGACTTTTAAAGTCTCTTTATTACACAAATGTTTAAAAAATTACATTGACATCAATTAAAACAAAATAAAATAAAAATCCATTTTTAGCACACAAAACAAAACTCAGATATAAAATTGCAAGCCTTCATCAGGGTCAACTTCACAAATACATTGATTAACTTCCCATTTATATTTGAACATCTGAAGATCATTTATCAACTTATAGTAACTATACTCTACATTAATACGGGATTTTATTAATCCCTTTAATATAGAAACAGCATCAGTTGATCCCCTATCATTCAATTTACTTTTTCTTGACAACCATATAGCCATCTTTGCTTGCCCAAATAAGAAATTTAGTAAAACATGACTCCTCATTTTACTTCTGCTGTACTTGGGCCCAAAAATAAACCTTTCAGGTGCAAATATTTCCCCCAGGGTTTGACACCATTCTTCCATTTTATAAAATAATGGCTGTAATCTCACACAATTAAAAAACAAATGAAATACAGTTTCTTGAACTCCACAAAAAGGACAGCCCTCCCCAACCTGTGGATCGATGTGTGCTCTGTGTCTGTTTGTGGCTATTATACCATGCACAATCCTCCACTGTAGGTCTCCAGTTCTTTTCTCAATAGGAGGCTTGTACAAGGTCCTCCAGCAACCTTTAGGGGAAGCACTTGACCCAAAAATATCTTGCCATTTTGACTCTCTCACATTCTGAAGCTGAAGAAGGTGTGACACCTTTACACACAATACATAAATAGCTTTTTTTCCAGCATTTCTAAAAAATTCCAGCTGGGGTGTCTTAAAAGAAAGCAAACCATTCTCCATTTCTTGCCATGTTCTAGTATCATCTGAAAAATTCAGGTCTGGGAAGACAGAAGTCTCCTCCTCTCCAACCGGTGTCTCTAATGACAGTCTATAATCAGATGGTAAAAATTCGAAGATTTGACTCAACAGTCTATCTGCCACTCTGACTGATTTCATTCCCAGTTTTAAAGCCAGGTTTTCAGCAGAAATCCATCCTTCCACGGAAACAAAATGTCCAATTTTGGTAATATTTGCAGTCCACAACATTTTTCTGAGGGATCCTGATTTAAAAACGTCTAAATCCAGTGCTGAATTAAAAAACAGTGGTTCTTCTCTCAGCCATAACCCCTTCACGCCATTTGGTTCACGAGAGAAGGTGAAAAATGTCCATGTTTTTAACATTGACCTGTAAAAGGGTGTCAGTCCTGTGAGGTCTAGTTTTTCAGTGTCCATAAGAAACAAGTGGCGGTCTAATCCCATATTGCCTGCTTTCATTAGAAGGACGCAGGCTACCCCAGCCCAGCTCACATCCTCTCCATATAAAAGTCTCTGGGCTGCCTGGAGTCTAAAAGCTCTTACTCTGGATTTAATGTCGACCAACCCCTGTCCTCCTTCCTGTATTGGCAGACAGAGCACTGGTGCCTTCAGCCAGTGCTGTCCTGACCAGAAGAAGTTCACCAGGCACTGTTGAATTCTTCTTACTATGTCTTCCGGAGGTTCTAGAATCATCATTTTGTGCCATAAAGATGATGCAACCAAGTTGTTACAGACCAGGGTTCTTCCCCTATAGGACAGCTGGGGTAGCAACCATTTCCAGTGAGACAACCGAGCACACACTTTCTCCACAAGTCCCTCCCAATTTTTTTTTTCTATATTCATCTGTCCCTAAAAAAACACCTAAGTATTTAAATCCCGCTCTTCCCCACTGCAAACCACCGGGTAGTGATGGACTAATAAAATCTTGACCACACCACAAAGCATCACTTTTTTGCCAATTAACTTTGGCTGAAGACGCATTCCCATAACATTCCAAAGCCATTTTTACACACTCAACATCATTATGATTTCTAATTAAAAGCTTGATGGAACCCTTAAAAACCAGTGTATTGACCTGTAGACCTGTCAGCTGTCTTCTCAGTCTACATAGTAAAGGCTCAATGACTATACTATAAAGTTGACCTGAAATAGGACAACCTTGACGAATGCCTCAATTGACTTTCACAGGAATACTAAGGCCACCAGCTATTTTAATCATACATGTGGCCCCAGCATACAGCAGTTTTATTTTGGAAATAAAATTATCTCCAAAACCAAAAGCCTTTAAAGTATCAAAAAGAAAAAGGTGATCAACTCTCTCGAGGGAGCCGTCTGTGTGCACTGTAAAAACTCGCTCTCAGGACACTGTGCTCCAGTGTTCCCCGCGGATCGGGTCCCGCTTCTGCTGAGGCAGGCCGGAGGCTCCGTTCGTGGGGTTCACAAATGGATCTGACAGAGGGGTTAGAGACGGGCGCCGCCCTTTCTCTGCCTTCACCTGCCAGGTTCAGTGCCGTCTCCCAGGTGGAAGCACGCTCTGCGGTTTCTTCCCCCGGGTTGAGGCACCGATATTCACATGTCCAGCTCTGAGGAGGTGGATATTGTGATATCGATCTGAGGATCGCCACCTCACAGTCACACACATATTGTGTTTCAAAATCACACGTTTATAACAAATCAATCGTGAACAGTTTGAATTTTCCCCTGTGCTACACTACAAAGCGAGTTATGGGATACACACGATTTATGTGTCGTTTGCTGGGAGTGGAGCATGCACGTCAGCTCACAACTGACAGTGACAGTGTAAAAATGTCCCGAAGAAAAGTATGCACTAGCGGGGGTTTTGTAGCTCCACTCCTGTTGGCTTTATTCTCGAGGGAATAAAAGTCTAATGCAAAGCTCGGATCTTGCGCTTGCCGAGGCAGCGCGTGGATTGAGTTTTCATTAAAGAATATAGCTCGGATCTCGCGCTTGCGGAGGCAGCGCGTGGATTGGGTTTTCATTAAAGAATATATGGCTCGGATCTCGCATTGCCGAGGCAGCGCGTAGATTAAGTCTGCAAGAATGAATATACGGCTCAGGTCTTGCGTTTGCCGAGGCTGCGCATGTATCACGTGTCCGTGATTATGCATGCTTGTGTGTGCTTATGTGTATATATATATTTATATATTAAGGGATCTGAGCAGACGGGAGTTTACCTTTCTCTCTTTCCCTAAAATACTTTGCGAATTATTACGAGCTATAATTCTTTTTTTTTGTATTCTAAATATATTCAGTCTGTTCAAAATATATATATATTTATATAAGAACTGGCTGCATTTAATTTGAGGATTAAATGAAATATTGAATACATTAAATTCTGAGGAATTTAAAAGAAAATAAAGGAGACCCTTCTGCTAACCCTGCCACCCAGTGTGCTTCAGGGCGCAGCGGTCTCCACCGATCCTCCGAGGAGGGCCGGTCATCACTTGATTCAGCTGTTCCTTGCCGGTTCACCGCTTCAGGGCGCCGAGTCAAGTGCTGAAAAAACACCAGAGGCCAGTCTCGAGAGACTGGTTCCCTTTGTAAATAAGGTAGAATGGAAACTTCTCCCAACTATTTCAAAATGGGTGCTGCTCACAATAGAAAAGGGTTACAAATTCGGGTCTCGCCCGCCCCAGTTTAATGGGGTCCTTCCCACAGTGGTGGCCCCCGAGCAGTCTCTGGTAATGGAACAGGAGGTTATGACGCTCTTGCAAAAAGGAGCTATAGAAGGGGTTCTCCTCCCAGCAAGCTGTCAGGGTTTTACAACCTATACTTCATTGTTCCAAAGAAGGATGGAGGGTTATCCCACAGATCAGGTTTGAGGACTTGTTTGTTGTGATAGACCTGAAAGTTGGTTACTTTCATGTATCCATCCATCCATCCTTCTCACAGGAAGTTCCTCAGGTTTGCTTTCGGGGACAAAGCTTACCAATACAGGGTTCTTCCTTTCGGCCTATCATTATCACCCCGCATGTTCATGAAGTGCGTGGATGCAGCGCTGGCTCCATTGAGACTCCAGGGCATCCGCGTGCTGAACTATATCGACGATTGGTTGATATTAGCTCAAACAGAACAGTTGGCAGTTCAACATCGAGATGTTGTTCTGTCGCACATGAAAAAGCTTGGGCTGAGGCTCAGTGCCAAAAAGAGTGTGCTGGTTCCGAGTCAGATTGCAAACTATCTAGGAGTAATCTGGGATTCTACCATGATGCAGGCGCGGCTGTCTCCTGCTCGTGTGAATTCCATTCTCGGAGCCGTGAATGGGATGAAGTTAGGCCAGTCACTCACTGTAAAACAGTTTCAGAGACTGTTGGGTCTGATGGCAGCTGCGTCCAACGTGATTACTATTGGCCTTCTGCACATGAGACCCTTACAGTGGTGGCTCAAGACCAAGGGGTTTTCCCTGAGGGGAAATCCTTTTCGCATGATCAAAGTCACGCGGCGATGCCTTCGTGCTCTGGTCATGTGGAAAAAGCTTTGGTTCCTGTCCCAGGACCCGTGTTGGGGACTTCTCGTCGTCGCGTAATGCTTACGACGGATGCTTCCCTCACGGGCTGGGGGGGCGATCATGAGTGGTCGCTCGGCTCAGGGTCTATGGGAGGACCATCAGCTCTCCTGGCACATAAATCGGCTGGAGATGATGGCGGTGTCTCTAGAACTGAAACACTTCCTCCCAGACCTGAGGGGCCACCACGTGTTGGTCCGTACGGACAACACGACGGTGGTCTCTTATGACCAGTCACTCACTGTAAAACAGTTTCAGAGACTGTTGGGTCTTATGGCAACTGCGTCCAACGTTATTACTATTGGCCTTCTGCACATGAGACCCTTACAGTGGTGGCTCAGGACCAAGGGGTTTTCCCTGAGGGGAAATCCTTTTCGCATGATCAAAGTCACGCGACGATGCCTTCGTGCTCTGGTCATGTGGAAAAAGCTTTGGTTCCTGTCCCAGGACCCGTGTTGGGGACTTCTCGTCGTCGTGTAATGCTTACGACGGATACTTCCCTCACGGGCTGGGGGGCGATCATGAGTGGTCGCTCGGCTCAGGGTCTATGGGAGGACTATCAGCTCTCCTGGCACATAAATCAGCTGGAGATGATGGCGGTGTCTCTAGAACTGAAACACTTCCTCCCAGACCTGAGGGGCCACCACGTGTTGGTCCGTACGGACAACACGACGGTGGTCTCTTATGACCAGTCACTCACTGTAAAACAGTTTCAGAGACTGTTGGGTCCTATGGCAGCTGCGTCCAACGTGATAACTTTTGGCCTTCTGCACATGAGACTCTTACAGTGGTGGCTCAGGACCAAGGGATTTTCTCCGAGGGGAAATCCTTTTCGCAAGATCAAAAGTCACGCGGCGATGCCTTCGTGCTCTGGTCATGTGGAAAAAGCCTTGGTTCCTGTCCCAGAACCCATGTTGGGGACTTCTCGTCGTCGCGTAATGCTTACGACGGATGCTTCCCTCATGGGCTGGGGGGGCGATCATGAGTGGTCGCTCAGCTCAGGGTCTCTGGTGGACCATCAGTTCCTGGCACTTAAATCGGCTGGAAATGATGGCGGTATTTCTTGCACTAAAATACTTCCTCCCAGACCTGAGGGCATTAAAATGTGGGAGCAGATGCCCTGTCGAGGCAGGGGCCGAGGCCCGGGGAATGGAGTCTCCACACTGAGGTGTGGAGCTCACTTTGGAAATCTTTGGTCGAGCTGAAATCGACCTATTTGCTTCAGGGGAATCAACCCAGTGTCCACTGTGGTTCTCCCTATCTCATTCAGCACCACTGGGTCTGGATGCCATGGTACAGACGTGGCCGAGGCTGCGTCTGTATGCATTTCCCCATTCGCTCTGCTCCCGGGAGTTCTGGAGAAAGTACGCCAGGAAGGGGTCAGTCTAATATTGATAGCCCTGTACTGGCCAACCAAAATATGGTTCTCAGACCTAGTGTCACTTCTAGATGGCTCCCTGATGGAGCTTCCTCTCAGGCAGGACCTCCTGTCTGTCTCAAGCGGGCGGCATGATAATTCATCCACACCCAGAACTATGGAGACTGTGGGCCTGGCCTCTGAGGGGGCCAGGCTCATAGATGCTGCTCTCCCAACTGAGGTTGTGGAGACCATACTCCACTCCAGAGCTCCCTCCACGAGGAAGTGTATGTGGCCATTTTGGCCATACTCCTCTGGGAGATTCCTCGGTAGGTCGAGACCCCCTTTTTTATACGCTTCCTCCGTGGTACTCTGAGGCTGAGGCCTTAAGTACGTACAAGGACTCAGGCCTGGGACTTGGCGTGGTATTAGAAGGGTTAGCCGAGGCTCCCTTCGAACCACTAGAGGAAGTTTCAGAGAAATTCCTCACCCTTAAAGACCATATTTCTACTGGCTATTTCATCTCTTAAAAGAGTAGGAGATCTTCAAGCACTTTCAGCTGCTTCTTTGTGTTTGGAATTCGCACCTGGAATGGTCAAAGCGTTCCTGCACACTAGACCAGGCTATATGCCTAAGGTCCCCATCAACGTCCCAGGTTCCATTGTACTTCAGGCCGTCCATCTTCCTCCATTTACAACTTTGGATCAGGAGAAACTCAATCTGCTCTGCCCAGTGAGGGCTTTAGATGCATATGTCCACAGAGCTGCCCTGTGGGGCAAAAGAGATCAATTGTTTGTGTGCTTTATGGGTCTCATTAGAAAGGAGGTCCAGCATCTAAGCAGAGAATGAGCAAGTGGGTGGTCGAGGCTATCTCACTTGCTTATGAGGCGGCCGGACAGCCATCTCCATTAGCTGTCCGTGTTCACTCGACTAGGGGTATGGCGGCCTCAAAGGCCTTAATGTCAGGAATATCCATTAATGACATATGTGGTTCTGCTGGATGGTCATCCCAGCACACATTTATTGGTTTTACAACCTGGGTGTAGGCTCCTCTCCGGGGTCCTCAGTTCTGTCTACAAGATAACAGACAGGTACTTGGTGATACGGCGTAGTTGGGATAGCGTTCCCATCACGTCATTCGACGTAGCGTCGATAGTTCCCACGAAAGGGAACGTCTCGGGTTACAGATGTAACCCCTGTTCCCTGAGTAAGGGAACGAGACGCTACGTCACGTTGCCGTACCCCCGGCATACCTGTGAGCGTCTTGCTTCAGACATATTCCAGAAGCTAGCGTTCTTTGTTCTGGGTATGCTTTATAGTTTCCTGGTCCGTGACGTCACCCGCCTCTGACGTCACGTTTCCTCATTGGTTGGATACAGAGGTGCTTCACGAACACAAAATGCAGAGGGTTCCCATCATGTCATTCGACGTAGCGTCTCGTTCCCTTACTCAGGGAACAGGGGTTACATCTGTAACCCGAGACGTTCTTTAAGAATGTCAGATCACCTTTTTTGGAGAGTAACGTTAAAACTGCCCGCTGACAACTCAAAGGAAGAACTCCTTCTCTGATACATTTTTGGATTACCTCAAAATAATCATGACCAATAACATCCCAAAAACTCTTATAAAATTCAGCAGGTAATCCGTCCAGTCCTGGCGTACGCCCTGAAGAAAGTCCCATAACAGCAGCAGTAATCTCTTCAAAATTTAGTATCTAGAGATTCTTTGTGTTCCAATGTTAAAACAGGAAGGTCTTGTAACAGTTGATTTCTGCACAGTTCATCTGAATTGTCAGCAGCATATAAATTAGAATAAAAGTCCACAACAAGTTTTCGCATTACTATTGGGTCTGAAATTGTCACGAATGCCAGCGACGCTCCCTCGATCAGCCACCGGAGGTCTCACTCTCCCGAGTACTAACTGGACTACAAATCCCAAGCGCCCACATACCTGGCCTGATTACGACGCACCTGTTTCACGTCAGCCAGCTATTTAGGCCCCACACACACACATGCACCTCGCGAAGTATTGTTTGCCCTGCAACAATTTCTGAGTGTTTATTACTTGTTTTCTGTCTGCCTGTGTATCGACCTTGTTTTGGATTACCGACCTTCCGAGTGTTTTGCCGCCTGCCTGTTACCCTCTCTGCCTGGACTGCGTTTCTGATTCTTTGCTGCTAGCCCCGATCTCTTGCCTGGTTATGACCACGATTATTGGACTGTCTCTGACACTGTTGTTTGCTCTGGTGATTCGACCCACGCCTGCCTGTACTGTATTCCTGTTGTTTGCCAATAAACCGCTTATGGATCCCAACCAGCCTGAGTCTGCGTCACAGAAATGTTGCATCCATTGCTATCCTTTAACACATACATCTGTTTTTCTTGACCTGCTTTTCGCTCCAAGTTAAAAAAATAAGAAGAGGGTCCATCCATGTCTCTTATTGCTAAAAAACGACTTCTTACAAGTGCTCTGTAGTACAAACAATGTTCGTTAGTGTAGGAAGGAAGGGGACAGGGTCGGCGGTTAACTGCTGACTGAGCTTTATTTCAAAATTCAGAAATGTCCAAACAAAAGTCTGTGCAAGGCACAACAACGAAAATAAACAATCCACAACAGGGCTTCACTCCAGTCACGGAAAATACAATCCACAAAGGGCTTCACTCCTGGTCACGGCATATACAATCCACAATAGGGCTTCACTCCTAGTGCTGTTGTCGTGCACCAGCGGCTCAGTCAGCAGTCCCCCTCTCTCTCACACGACTCCTGCTTCTCGCTGGCGTTTTAACCTGTCTCCGCGCCAATTACTGGAAACGAGAAACAGGTGTTTCGTGATTTACATTTAACCTCGCTCACTTACCAAAGATCTCCCGATGCTCTCTCCCGCTGCAGACCTCGCTGAACCACGCCCCCCTCGCCACATGCTCCTTTGACTTTTTCATTTAAAAAGGAGCTTAGTTGACTTTTTTTTTCAGTCCACAGTTCTTGTAAATTCCTAGCATCATCATTCATGTTCTTTTCAATGTCCATGATCTCTTTTTCCAGCCACTCTAATGTCTTTTTCAAAACTAAAGAGGAATGAGATGTATATTGTTGACAAAACACTTTTATGTGCACTTTACCAACTTCCCACCATTGAATGATACTTTCATAAATATACTTTTCACTTTTCCAGGACTCCCAAAAAAGTTTAAATTTTTCACAAAAATGTCTATCATCCAAAATTTTAACATTAAAATGCCAGTAATAACTCATATGCTTTCTTTGAGTTAGCATATACTCAATTGTGATAAGTTTATGATCAGAAAGAGCAGTTGGGGTGATAGCTGTATTAACAATCTTGTTTCTCATATTGTGTGATATATAAAACCTAAATCTAAACGTGCACCAGAAACACCTCCATTGCTGACTTTCATCCATGTATACTGACGTACCGATGAATTATGCTCTCTCCACACATCTGAGAAATTTAAATTTTTTATAATATTAGCCAAAAAAATAGCTAATTTTGCATGAGGTTCTTCTCTAGTTCTATCTTGTGTAAAGTCTAAAGTGCAGTTCCAATCTCCTCCTAATACAATAACATCACCACCCTGCTGTTGTTTTAAAAAATGTTCCAATTTCATAAATAACTATACTTTATCTTCTCCTATATTAGGAGCGTAGATGTTCACAAACAAAAAATTAATATTCTTGATTTCAGTCCTTACAACCAATAGTCTCCCTGCTACAACTTCATGTTTTAATAAAATCTTAACTTTGAGACCAGGGGAAAAGAGTACCGCCACTCCTGCACTTAAATTAGTCCCATGACAAAGAATTTTCTCCCCTTCCCACCACAAGCCCCAATCAATCTCATTACTTTGATTGCTATGGGTTTCTTGCAAAAAAACAACACTCAGATCTTTCGATCGTATTATTTCTGATAGTAGACTAATTTTTCTCCCATCCCTTCTCTATTTACATTAATTGATCCCACCCGCAAGATTTCCATGAGCAAGGGGAAAAGGAAGAGGAAAAAACAGAAAGAAAAGGAAAAGTTAGAAGCCATTGAGATTACTTAGTTTTCCCCCTCGCTTTCACTGACTTTTTGCCTTGTCTAAGACCAGTAATATGTTTCTTTAGACGATACCGCTTCTGTTGTGAGAGCTCCTCATAGCTACTCACCTTCCTAGCCCACATCACTGAAGCAATAAACTTGTCAATATCAGGAAAGTAATTACTTACTTCAACACCAGCTTTACATCTTTATGTGGACATGCGAAGCGTTTATGGCCCAAGTCTCCACATTCAAAACACTTCAGGCTCTCGGTGCTGGCATAAACCATATACGAATTATCCCCGTGATTAACACGGAAAGAGACATCTAAAGTATGCTCTTGTGAGTTCAAAAACATAAAGACTTGGCATCTAAAAGAAAGAACGTGCTTAAGCGCATTGTTTTTACATCCCAGTGGAATCATTCTTACAGGGCTTGCGATCTTTCCAAACCTCTGCAATTCTTTCGTAATGGTCTCATTGGATATGAACGGCGGAATGTTTGAAATTGTAATTTTCGTTGCTGGAGCGGATAGCGGGGTTACCGCAACAAACGCTTCCTTTACCCATATTCCGCTCACGGTCAACTGATTAACAAGAGAGTCGGATTTTAAAAACACAACGACAGCCTTGTTCATCCGTGAAGCCGAAATTATGTTATTGAAACCCACTTGCTCTCCTATAACTAAGAGCAACTCTTCCACTGTCACTCCGGCCTCTGGTACACACTTGCACCCATTCCAAAGTGACAGAGTTGGCGTTCCTTGCACGGGAACAGACGCCATTCCGGCGTCTGCAGACTGCGCAAACAGAACAAAAACCCTTACTTTCTACTATTCAAAACTTGACTAGCGAGGGGAAAAAAGAAAAGTTGGGAAAAAAGTTTGAAAACAAAAGTTTTCCACAATCACTCTCACCGACGTGCTCTACTCACACACACTCCCAACAATCACACCGGAAGTGAGAGAGAGAGAGAGAGAGAGAGAGAGTGGCTGCCGAACTCTGCACTAATAATGATGGTTATTGTTTGTCATATTATGATCATCCTGATTATAAATTATCGATTTTTTCACACATGTGGTCAACAGATCAGTCGGGTTAGAGAGAGTTCAAATACCAACTATTTAAATACAACCTGACAGTTCAATATCAATCATTCTGCACATACCTCCAAATCCAACCCCATGGGGATAATCATACGTCATATGAAAAATATGCCAAATATGTAAGTTCAAAAGGTCATCATCAATTATTTTGACATAGTAGCCCACCTATCTTCTCTCTAACATATTCCTATTATTGATAAAGAATTTCAAAACTTCTGTGAATCCAATATAACTTCTTCTGAGATCAAAGATGCCGTGATTAGAATGAAAAAAGGGAAAGCACCAGGGGCCTGTACCATGATGGTAGTTGAATAAACTCAGGGTTATAGGATTAGTTTCAAGTTGACAAAACCAAACCGGCTTTGTTGGTACCATGATGCTGATCATCAACTTTCTCTGTCAACTCAGGCTTTGATCCTGAGTTTGTGGAGCGCGTGCACACGAATGCGTGACATCAGTGGTGAACAGCCAATCACATGCCTTACATACAGAGAGAAACTGTGATTCACTTCTCACGAGAGAGCCAGCGTGATTCAAAACTCTTTTGCTGAAAATTAAGAATTTAAACGCATTTACACTAATAGAAAACACTTGTCTGTGAATGAGAACAAATAAAAGAAATGATCTTTCACTATCAGTGCAAGTGACACTTGTGAAGTTAGTTTATATAGTTGATAATATACAGCGACAGAGACACAAACATGTAAGGTCATATCATATTTAGTTTATTTACAGCTTATTTATATTACATATGATCTGGATATATTAATATTCATTAAAACTAAATGCTTAATAATAACTGCTAATCTAAAATTGCTTGTGTGTAATGAATTAATGATATAATAATTAGATAAATAAATAATTATCATTAAAGCCAGAATTTTTTTTTTTTTTTTTTTTTTTTTTTTTTGCTATACAGTGACCTATAAGAGAAACTGGGGGAGTGACTTTATTAGGTTGGATGTGTCAGTGTCAGTTTGCTCACATCTGATTGGCTGAAATTCGGTCTGAGATCTCTGAACCAGAACATAACCTGCCCTGGAGCAGGTTTGCCATGGAGCGCAAGGTACTATGGTGATGAACACAGCTAAAAGTCAAGTCACTTTCATGGTACCTAAAACCCAGGATTGGCGCAAACTAATCTGAAACCTTACCTGGCTAGCCAGCTAATCCAGCTTCATGGTACAGGCCCCTGGTATAGATGGGTTGAACGTAAAATTTTACCTACATTTTTGGGAACTGATCGAAATTCCTCTTTATAATATGTATAGTGAATGTATTAACAGTGGCGAAATGACTATGAAACAAGGTATCATTTTGTTAATTGCTAAACTGGATAAAGATCCAAACTTGATAGAAAATTGGAGACCAATCTCTCTTCTAACAATTGATTATAAATTAATTACCTTACTATTTGCAATACGAGATGGTTTAGATAAAATTATGAGTGAATACCAATCAGGTTTTTTAAAAGGTCGACACATAACTAACAACATTAGACTTGTGCTTGATCTTTTGGATTATGCTGAGAATGTTGATTAAGGAGCAGTTTTTTTTTTTTTTCTGGACTTTTATAAAGCGTTCGATACAACTGAACATGAATTCTATTTAAAACTTTAACGCTTTTTGGATTCGGAGATAAATTTTTAAACGTAGTCAAAATGTTTTACAATGACATTAATAGTTCTGTAATACTTAACACTTCCAACTCTAAAAGATTTAACATTAACCATGGAGTATGTCAAGGTTGTCCAATTTCCCCCTTTTTATTTTTGTTGGTAGTTGAATTATTATCCATTGGTATCGTTAATGATAAACAAATTTAAGGTCTTCAAATTTTTGGTAAAGAAATGAAAATATCACAACTGGCAGATGACAACCCAAAGCTATCTCCTACATCAATATCTTCTCCAAGGTAGAGGTCTGCCTGAGGCTGTTTTTATCGTCCCGCTCCCGCCCGCTCCCGCAATGGTTCTATTATGCACGAACCCGCTCCCGCCTAAAATTCACTCTGTGTTCACCCGCTATCCGCATATAGTGATTTTCTTCCCGACCCGACAGGTCCCGCTAAAGATCGTTTCCAGAATCTCACGTTTAAACTTCCCCTAAAGAAAGAGAGTGATTGGGGATAACAAATATAAAATGTTATTTGTCTATAATGCTGTCAACACCATCCATGCAGGAACAGAATGACGCTGACTGAAGACCGTTTCAGAACGTCTCTCCTCCAAAATCCGATCACAAAGGTTGAATGTTCTCTGAAGGTGCACTCGCACAGACCTCTAATGCAAAGAACATATATTGCCAGGTTTCTCAGGACAGGGAACTGATGACTGTGTGAATGCCACCACTGCAGATTTGTTCACTTCAAGTTCAAGCACAGATGCGCGATGTCAAAGCATCTCGGGATCGACCAGGTTATTGTCAGACCGCCCGTTCCCACCTAATGCACTCTATAGTTACCAACCGCAATCTGCCTTTCATTCAAAATTTAATCCCACGCAGCAAGAAATCTTATCGGGTCCCGCGGTTCCCACGGGAGAGCCATGGGAATGCAGACCTCTACTCCAAGGCTTCTGGTTTAACTCTAAATTTATCCAATTTATCCAATTTATCCATTTAGCGGCCCTCCGGTAATGCAAGAGAGTCATCTGTATCAATGAATCACTGACTCTCAAGTAAAAATACTCATTTTTGAATTGGTCGCTCAATGACTGAAGGTTTAGAGTAATGCCCTAACTTCGTCCTTATTTTTCATTCTCCTGTTTGAACTTTAACTCATCTGACCAACCCATCACACTCTTGAATAACCTCAACCACTTGACCTAACTGCCACTAGTTCCTTGGCAGCATGTCCTCTTTGATAATAACAATGTCATTAACTTTAAGATTACGTCAGGGTACATGCCACTTCTGTCGTGTGGAAATATTGTGGAGATACTCTCTTTTCCAACAACTCCAGAACTGCTCAATTAAGTACTGGACTTTGCGCCACCTTTTTGTAGCATACAGATGTTCTTTCAGAAATTTCCCAGGAGGAGGAAGAGCTACCTTAGATTTCATGAGAAGAAGATGGTTTGGTGTTAAAGGTTCCAGTGACTTAGGGTCATTTATTCCATCTACAGTTAGTGGTTGACTATTAATCACAGCCATCGCTTCATAAAACAATGTTCTCAAAGAAGAGTCATCAAGTCTGCCTGAGCACTGAGAAAGCGTGGCATTCAACACATTTCGTACAGTCCTAATTTGCTGTTCCCATACACCACCAGAGTGACTAGCTGAAACAGCATTAAATATGAACTCGCACTGATTTTCAGCAAGAAATACCAGTGTTTTAACATCACATTCTTTAAGAGCTTCTCAGAGTTCATTTCTAGCTCCTACAAAATTTGTGCCACAGTCACAATAAAGTTCATGAACAGCTCCACGGAGGCTTATGAAACATCTTAGAGCATTAATGAATATGTCTGTTGACAGATCTTCCAACATTTCAATATGGGGAAAGGGGCATCAAATCAAATTTTTTATTCTTTGTTATATTGCAGCCATTTGCTAAAATCATTTAAGTTCATTTTTTTTCCTCATTAATGTACACACAGCACCCCATATTGACAGAAAAACACAGAATTGTTGACATTTTTGCAGATTTATTAAAAAAGAAAAACTGAAATATCACATGGTCCTAAGTATTCAGACCCTTTGCTGTGACACTCATATATTTAACCCTCTGGAGTCTGAGGCTGATTTGGGGCCCGGAGAAGTTTTGACATGCCCTGACATTTGTGCTTTTTTCAGTTGTTCATAAACATATTAATGACACAAGTGTCATTACACTGTATTCAGCACAAACTAGGCTACCATAATATGTGAGGAACATGTGTGTACATGTTTGTGTTTTTGAAGGAATAACGTTTATGCGTGGTTACTGAAAAAACAAAAAACTTAAGTCACTGATATAAGGCCAATAAAAGTATATTAAATCTGTGTTCACAAGACTTATGGGTATTGAAGGTTGTAGACTAGAGTTTTTGCTTCAAAATTATGTAAAAATTATGCTGACTACTCTTTCATTTATAACAATATACTGATTTAGTTTTTGTAAGACACTTTTTGCCAAGAAACACGGTATGCGAGGAGGCGTGAATCTCCATGAATAATGGCTCATTCTCACCTGTGAAGACAAAAGAATTGAATAGTAATGACCTGAAAAGACTTGCATATTAATGAGGCATTTCAGTCAGGTAGGCTGTGAAAAAAAACTTCTGTGATGTCTCAAGCTCATCATGGTATATGAAACATATAGAAAAATTTTATTACAATATAAAATAATGGTTTTATATTATACTTTAAAATATAATGTATTTCTGTGATGCAAAGAGTCTGAATATAGGCTTTTAGTTTAAAAACATGCACATTTGGAGAAATATAGGATTCTCATATGTTTATGTCAATTTTCTATACAGAGGAGTTATTTTTTATTTAATATTCATTGTTATCTCTATGAGCGCTGGTGTTTGCAATTCATACTGCAGCCGGAGGGCGCTCTCTGTGCATTTTAGTCCACAAATTCACCTAAGAAGAAGACGATATTCCATGAATGGTGTTCACCAATTCATACTACAGCCGGAGGGCGCTAAAGAAACAAAAACTCACTTAAAACTTATCAATAGAAGAAAACAAACAGGAATTTACTGCATGTCTTCCAGAGATCGCTAACCATGGCTTTTTCATCCAGATAAACAATTTTCAAGGCAATAAATACACGATTGAGATGATGAATGCATGTGTTGTCTCTGAATTTGCCTGTGAATAGCGCTGGCTCCGTGGGCGTGGCCGCATTAGTGGGTAATGAGCTGAATCACGGACTTCTGACATAGCTCTCTTTTCATACAGATTACATAAACACAGAATGTTTGTTTTCGATTTGACTTGCACGATTTAAAACCTGACATTTCAACGTTTTGTTAGACATAAGTATGAATTTTTTGTGATTTGTATTTACTAAGTTACACTTCATTTTCTGAGAACTATCAGATTGGACTTCGTTCAGAGGGAGATGAGAGATCACGTATCATGTTAGTTTTCTTTATTTTACAAAAAGCACAACATTTTGTTTTTACTCTGAGTGTATACAAATAAAAGGAAATATTCTATAGTTTTGCTGCAATGTGAAAAAAAACCTGCAAAACGCGCCGGCGCGTTTTTAGACCTCAGAGTGTTAACTCAGGTGATGTCCATTTCTTCTGATCATCCTTGAGATGGTTCTACATCTTCATTTGAGTCCAGCTGTGTTTGATTATACTGATTGGACTTGATTAGGAAAGCCACACACCTGTCTATATAAGACCTTACAGCTCACAGTGCATGTCAGAGCAAATGAGAATCATGTGGTCAAAGGAACTGCCTGAAGAGCTCAGAGACAGAATTGTGGCATAGCACAGATCTGGCCAAGGTTACAAAAAAAATTCTGTTGCACTTAAGGTTCCTAAGAGCACAGTGGCCTCCATAATTCTTAAATGGAAGACGTTTGGGATGACCAGAACCCTTCCTAGAGCTGGCCGTCTGGCCAAACTGAGCTATCGGGGGAGAAGAGCCTTGGTGAGAGAGGTAAAGAAGAACCCAAAGATCACTGTGGCTGAGCTCCAGAGATGCAGTCGGGAGATTGGAGAAAGTTGTAGAAAGTCAACCATCACTGCAGCCCTCCACCAGTCGGGGCTTTATGGCAGATTGGCCCGACGGAAGCCTCTCCTCAGTGCAAGACACATGAAAGCCCGCATGGAGTTTGCCAAGATGGTGAGAAATAAGATTCTCTGGTCTGATGAGACCAAGATAGAACTTTTTGGCCTTAATTCTAAGCGGTATGTGTGGAGAAAACCAGGCACTGCTCATCACCTGTCCAATACAGTCCCAACAGTGAAGCATGGTGGTGGCAGCACCATGCTGTGGGGGTGTTTTTCAGCTGCAGGGACAGGACGACTGGTTGCAATCGAGGGAAAGATGAATGCGGCCAAGTACAGGGATATCCTGGACGAAAACCTTCTCCAGAGTACTCAGGACCTCAGACTGGGCCGAAGGTTTACCTTCCAACAAGACAATGACCCTAAGCACACAGCTAAAATAACGAAGGAGTGGCTTCACAACAACTCCGTGACTGTTCTTGAATGGCCCAGCCAGAGCCCTGACTTAAACTCAATTGAGCATCTCTGGAGAGACCTAAAATGGCTGTCCACCAACGTTTACCATCCAACCTGACAGAACTGGAGAGGATCTGCAGGGAGGAATGGCAGAGGATCCCCAAATGCAGGTGTGAAAAACTTGTTGCATCTTTCCCAAAAAGACTCATGGCTGTATCAGATCAAAAGGGTCCTTCTACTAAATACTGAGCAAAGGGTCTGAATACTTAGGACCATGTGATATTTCAGTTTTTCTTTTTTAATAAATCTGCAAAAATGTCAACAATTCTGTGTTTTTCTGTCAATATGGGGTGCTATGTGTACATTAATGAGGAAAAAAATGAACTTAAATGATTTTATCAAATTGCTACAATATAACAAAGAATGAAAAATTTAAGGGGGTCTGAATAGTTTCCGTACCCACTGTAAATCAGTTTAGCCACTGATTTACTGCCTCCAATAACCCAAAACCCATTTGCTCTGTGTTCCATAAGTGTTTGATATCTCACTTGATAAATTTTGGCATGATAATATGTCAAAATAAGTTTGGTGATGTGACTGTCTTTTGGCAAAATCACGGGGTGCTTAACCTCTTCACTGAGAGATGACTGGTTTAACCTTCCTCCAACATGAAGAAGGCCTCCTTTCAAAATAGGGTTAAGATGGGAAAGTGCACTTGATTTCTGAAGAACCTTCCCTCGTTGAATTGCTCTTATCTCTTGGGAAAAAGCCTGTTGTTGAACAAAATTAATCATAACTTAGGATGCCTTTTCATGTTCATCCACAGTCACAATGTCATTAAGACAATTTTGTCTTGAGGCTAGCCTTTTTATTCTAGCAATCACATTAATGAGAGTTCTCCAAGAAGAAAGGTGGATAAATTGGTCAAGAAAGTCAGAACTAACTCCACCTTTAGTCACAAATGCTTGAACTACTCTGACTTCAGGAAGCAAATTATTTGAGGAGTTAGAAGTTGGACACACTTCTTGGGAGTTAGAAGTTGGACACACTTATTGTTCCCATAAAAATTTGGGTCCTGATATCCAGTTTGTTGAAGATATATCTGAGACAAGAAGACCTTGAGAAGCATGATCAGCAGGATTTTCAGATGTATTGACATATTACCACTGGCTTGTATTTGTGATTTCCCTGATTAGTTGGACACGGTTTGCAACAAACACATGAAACCTTCTTGCCTCATTGTTAACATATGCTCATACAACCTGCGAGTCAGTCCAAAAGAACTCTTGATCGATCTTCATTTCCAGTTCAGCTTTTAGCAGAACACTTATTCTGGCAGAAACTACAGCAGCAGACAATTCCAATCTTGGAATACTTTTGACTTTGGTGGGTGCAACTCGAGCCTTAGCCATTACTACAGTGTACTTTGTTTTTATCATTCTTGAACCTAAGATAAGAACATGCACCATACCCTAGATTACTTGCATCCGAGAAATGGTGCAGTTCTGCCCAGACAATGTTGCTGAAAGACGATGGATGATAGCATTTTTGTATGCAAAAATCTTTCAGGTCCTGAAAACGTCTCGGGTTACAGATGTAACCCCTGTTCCCTGAGTAAAGGAATGAGACGCTACGTCGAATGACGTGATGGGAACCCTCTGCATTTTGTGTTCGTGAAGCACCTCTGTATCCAACCAATGAGGAAACGTGACGTCAGAGGCGGGTGACATCACGGACCAGGAAACTATAAAGCATACCCAGAACAAAGAACGCTAGCTTCTGGAATATGTCTGAAGCAAGACGCTCACAGGTATGCCGGGGGTACGACAACGTGACGTAGCGTCTCATTCCTTTACTCAGGGAACAGGGGTTACATCTGTAACCCGAGACGTTCCCTTTCGTGGGAACTATCGACGCTACGTCAAATGACGTGATGGGAACGCTATCCCAACTACGCCGTATCACCAAGTACCTGTCTGTTATCTTGTAGACAGAACTGAGGACCCCGGAGAGGAGCCTACGTCCAGGTTGTAAAACCTAATAAATGTGTGCTGGGATGACCATCCAGCAGAACAACATATGTCATTAATGGATACTCCTGACATTAAGGCCTTTGAGGCCGCCATACCCCTAGTCGAGTGAACACGGACAGCTAATGGAGATGGCTGTCCGGCCACCTCTTAAAGCTGCAGTAGGTAACTTTTGTAAAAATGTATTTTTTACATATTTGTTAAACCTGTCATTATGTCCTGACGGTAGAATATGAGAAAGATAATCTGTGAAAAAAATCAAGCTCCTCTGGCTCCTCCCAGTGGTCCTATTGCCATTTGCAGAAATACACCGCTCCCGGTAAGAACCAACCAATCAGAGCCAGGAGGAGTGTCTTAGCAGTGTCAATCAAGCTTGTGTGCGCGCTGATCACACTCCTGTCATGCACAGCCATAGTGCACAATGCGTACAGGCGTTCAAATTCAAGATTACCGGTGTGCCGCAGCTTTGCTTATGGCGGACAAACAATCCAGTTTTGTACGTATAATACGCCATAAAGTGCGTATCATATGCACGCGAAAAACTGCGTACCATACGCACGCCAAAACTCATTTTGGCGTATATATTCTTCGAGATTACAAACTCGTATTGATGCGCATTTTCGTGTGATCGGGCTCTATTATGTCATGATATGCAGTTTTAAGATTTTTTCAGGTGAGAATGTGCTGGTTTAAAGCTCGAATTTGTGGTTTATTGATAAAGATAGCGCCTTTCTGAAAATTTGATCTGACGTTGTCGGAGTTGTGAGATCCAGGCGATCACCGGACTCTCAGCGCTCATGCACCCAGCCGAGAGCAGCCTTACCTCGGCTAATCCTTCTGACGTTTGCCACTGGCTCCATTTTGGCTGAAGGCAACGTGACGTTTCATAAATTTATATATGGCTATTTAACTTTTGTATCATACTAAAGCGCTGATTTTGTACGCTTGACTGAATTGTTTGCTTTATTTCTTATTGCATATTTTTATACCTTTTATAATGGCTATTATTGAACATTAAAACTGACATTTAACAAAAAGAGAAGGTTGTGTTTTATCTTAAAGCCTATTTCATTTCATTACAGTGAAGATAATCAGAGTATGCACAAATAGTATTACATTTGATATTTTTGAAATGTAAACGAAAAGAGGCAGGGTTGTTTAATATTTCGTTTTGTAAATATATGCAGACATTGCAGATAATCAATCACTCGTTGCCTGAGTCTATTAATATGTTTTTGTTTGTTTATTTAAATAAAATTGTGGTGTTTAATAACAAATTTTGTTTTATTCTTGGCTAAAATATAGTTATATAGTCATATAGTTACATTACATGTATTGCAAAATACGTAATGTTTTGAGGACCAAGTTTGTAGTCAAAGTATGTGCAGGCCATAGTCAATGTAAATCATATTGTTGATGTTTCGTCCGTATCAGTGAATGTGCCATAACTGTTTATCCGCCGTCATCGGTGGCCCTGCTTGCTTAATGCTTACTAGCCTGCACGTTCACGGCAGGCTCCGTTGTGATGGGGAAGGAGCTGTGGAGGGAGGGTTGTAGCGCAGCAGAGAGCAAGGGGGAGTGACCTGTGAGTTGTGCTTGTTCAAATTTTCAGGCTAAGTCAACGTTTTCTAAAAACTCCCTACTGCAGCTTTAAGCAAGTGAGATAGCCTCGACCACCTACTTGCTCATTCTCTGCTTAGATGCTGGGCCTCCTTTCTTATGAGACCCGTGACACATGAACAATTGATCTGTTTTGCCCCACAGGGCAGCTCTGTGGACATATGCATCTAAAGCCCTCACTGGGCAGAGCAGATTGAGTTTCTCCTGATCCGAAGTTGTAAATGGAGGAAGATAGAAGGCCTGAAGTATGATAGGACCGCAGAGCGTGCTTCCACCTGGGAGACGGCACTGAACCTGGTAGGTGAGGGCAGAGAAAAGGCGGCGCCCGTCTGTAACCCCTCTGTCAGATCCATTTGTGAACCCCACGAACGGAGCCTCCACCCTGCCTCAGCAGAAGCGGGACCCGATCCGCGGGGAACACTGGAGCACGGTGTCCTAAGAGTGAGTTTTTACAATGCACACAGATGGCTCCCTCGAGAGCTGCCTGGGCATACCCACTCCCATTTCACTGCTGTTTCTCGCCATAATACGTGTCTTTTTTTATATATAAATATATGGATTGGTGTGAGATACTCTTGTCCTCAGACGAAGAGATCGTGACTTGTTTATATGTAATAAGACAAACAACACCAAATAAGACACACAAGATACAGAGAGCACTTGCTGAAGACAACAGAAGCTAGCATTCTTTGTTCTGGGTATGCTTTATAGTTTCCTGGTCCGTGACGTCACCCGCCTCTGACGTCACGTTTCCTCATTGGTTGGATACAGAGGTGCTTCACGAACACAAAATGCAGAGGGTTCCCATCACATCATTCGACGTAGCGTCGATAGTTCCCACGAAAGGGAACTATGTTTCCACTCCTCCCACTGTAAGAATAAATCGTCAGGAAGAGGATTATCCCACTCAATATTTCTTCGGCACAGTTCCTGTAAAATACACTTTCCTTTCAAAAGGAAAGGAGCAACAAACTCAATAGGGTCATATAAAGAGGCAACAACTTGTCCTTTGAAAATCATATTTCATATGTTACAAACACAGCCTTTTTCCACCTCAGAAACATTGCAAAGATACGGAATATGTTATATCTATTTCTGATGCAAAAAAGTTAGTTCATGCTTTCATGACATCTAGACTAGATTACTATAATGCAATATTAGCTGGTTGTCCTGCCTCAATAAACAAGCTACAATTAGTACAAAATGCAGCTGCTAGAGTTCTTACCAGGTCAAGAAAATATGATCATATAAAATCAATTTTATCATCTCTACACTGGTTACCCATTAAGTTCCGTATCAATTATAAAGTATTGCTAATGACCTATAAGGCTCTAAATGGTTTAGCTCCTGTGTACTTAACCAATCTTCTAATACCCTACAATCCTTCACGCTCCTTAAGATCACAAAATTCTGGACTTCTGGTTGTACCTAGGATATCCAAGTCCACTAAAGGAGGGAAAGCGTTTTCACATTTGGCTCCGAAACTCTGTAATAGCCTTCCTGATAATGTTAGGGGCTCAGACTCACTCACCCAGTTTAAATCTAGACTAAAGACACATCTCTTTAGCCAAGCATTCACATAATGCATCTCATACCAGATCAATTGCACATTACAAAGGTCTATAACACTCCAGCCCAACTCTGTTCTCTGTGCAAAAGGCTCATTTCATTGCCAATAATGACCTCTAAAGGAGCCAATGCTGAAGGGCAATCATATACAATCAACAATCCTATATCGCAGCTCTGGAGAGATGGTAACTCATTGGCTATGTGCTTTAGGTGAGGCCATTGCAATGCAGTCTTTCTGGTTGGAATATAAGCTTTGTCCACAGGAATAAAGTCACAAGTATAGGTCTGCTGTACATTGATACGTTTTCCACTTTGGAGTCCTCGAATTTGCAGGCCACTAACCTTATTACATGCAGTGACTGTATCTGTGGTCGTCATAGTACTAAGTCTCAGATTCACCGCTTGACTGCTTACTTGAAGGTCATCAAGAAAATCTTTCAAGACAAAAGTTGTGTCACTCTGGGTATCAAGTAAAGCATAAGTAAGAATCTCATTCTGTGGCTCCTCCACTGTTGAAATAAAGACAGGAACGTTACTAGAAGTAGCAGAAGTATGTTGTGTTACTGCATGAGAGACAACCTTTTGAACTTCTTGACTTGTATGCACTTCTGTAGGAATAAAATCTGTTCTTGATACCTTCACAGGCCCTTTGTCCTTATCTTTGTGCAAGCAAGTTGGATGGCGCAGGCCACATGTGCCACAAATATGACATCTTTTGCAGTGTTTTAGAAATATGCCCTTTTCTCAGACATCCAAAACAGTAGTTCTCACGAATGAAAGACCTTTTATCATCCTTGTGCTTTTCTGCAAAGATATAACATTTAGCAATACTATGTGCTTCACTCTTACAAACAGAGCATGGTGATGTCATCCTGAATTCCAGACTTGTTGAATCCTTAACTTCAGCCTTGGTGTTGAAAGCTTTAACTTTAGAACTCATTAGAAGTGAAGAAGTGAAAGGATTGCAAGCTATCTTTGATTCCTTCTGCAAGAACTCTGCAAATCGCTTAAAGCTCGGATAGTCACTGATCATGTCCAACTCTTCAACCACAATTTTATTCCATTTGCGAACAATCCATTCTGGTAATTTCTTGAGTAGTTTATAGTTTTCCTCACAGTCATTCAAAATAGCTAAACCTTTGACATGTGGAATAGCTTCAACACAGCCTTGAAGAAAGTCAGTGAACTCTTGCAGGGAAAGAGAATCATTTACTCCCACCTTCGGCCATCTCATGAGTTTCTCTCGAAAGGCTCTCTGAACGATGAACGGATTTCCATACCTTTCTTCAAGGACCTTCCAAGCGCCCTGATATGCATCTTTAGAATTTCTATAAAAGAAGCCTTCCACAGCTTTACGAGCATCTCCAGCAGGATAGGTTTTCAAATAAAACATTTTCTCGCTTGCTGGAATCAATTTACGATCAATGAGTGCTGTGAAGGACATATTCCAATCAATAAACTTCAAAGGATCACCAGTGAAAGTCGTTGGCTCTGGAACATGTAATCGACTTATGCTTAGTGAATTTGCTAACACTTTAGCCAAGTTATCAGTCTCTTGAGTCTTCACATCATGAAACATGTGAGAATGAAATGACTCAGGATTCAGCTGGGGTTGGTTTTCAGCCTCTCTCCATCCAGACTGAGTTGCATTACTTCTCCACTCATCTTCAAGATTGCTCTCACAATGGTTGTAGGCCTTGACTCGAGCTGCGGCTACCTTAACTTCTTTCTCTGTTTGTAGCATCTGCAGCTTTGTCTTTTCTTCATCTAGTCTTAGGTGCATTTCTGTTTCTTTCCGTTTCATTTCTGCTAGCATTCTTGCTTCATTCAGCTTCCAATCATTCTCCATCTTAAGTAGTCTGGCTTGCTGATTGTGAATTTCTTGCATAGCCTTCGCCTGCTCTACTTTAGCTGTGAGTTCTGCTTCTGCGTCGGCTTGCTTACTGGAAGCTTTGGAGGAGGTAACTGAAGTTGCTAATGGCTTCCTAAAGTTGTGATGATTCTGAAATGACAGTATCTGTATTTGTACAACCAAAGATTGATTCATACTCAATTTTATTTAATATTGTAACACAGACTCTCGCGCTGCCCGAACTCCGCAGCACCGCGATCCCCCTCAGCAGCGAGGGCTCTCCGACAGCATGTCCCTCCTTCCTCCCGGGTTTCGGCACCAATGTAACACAGTTCGTATGTACGGGAAGAAGGAGGCGGGAACCGGCAAACATTCAACGAAACTTTAATTCAAAATAAACAAAGAACAAAACGAAAGTAATGCCGGCAGACCCTTGCGGATGTCTGCCGGCCACACAAACATAATAAAACATAAAATAATATCCAGGCCTGGTCCTCTCTCGTCCTTCACTGTCGTCGCTCCTCCTTTTATGCTCCCGGATCTCCTCCGTGAGAGACTCGAGGCCGGTGCGCCTCCCAGGTGGAGCTCGTTATCTCTCGCATCACCGGCCTCGCGCCGTTCTCTCACGGCTCCCGCCCGCCCTGGTCGCCACAAGTATCTGCCTTATTCTCTCTTTCACAACTTCTTTTTTATGAATCTCATCAACAGTTTCTATTCGTTTGCTCACCAAATCACAAATTTCTGCAGACAGTGTGGCACAAACATCTACTCTATTAACAATCTCTGATGTTGTAGTTTGATTGCGCAACAAGGGAGCTTAATGCTGGGTAACTACTCTTAAGCCCCGGGTATACTTCACTTTCCGCGCCTAGACCCGTCACGCGCACAGTCGCGTCCGTGCGTCTTTCAAAGTATACAGTGGGTACGGAAAGTATTCAGACCCCCTTAAATTTTTCACTCTTTGTTATATTGCAGCCATTTGCTAAAATAAAAAAAGTTATTTTTTTTCCTCATTAATGTACACACAGCACCCCATATTGACAGAAAAAGACAGAATTGTTGACATTTTTGCAGATTTATTTAAAAAGAAAAACTGAAATATCACATGGACCCTTTGCTCAGTATTTAGTAGAAGCACCCTTTTGATCTAATACAGCCATGAGTCTTTTTGGAAAAGATGCAACAAGTTTTTCACACCTGGATTTGGGGATCCTCTGCCATTTCGCCTTGCTCTCCAGTTCTGTCAGGTTGGATGGTAAACGTTGGTGGACAGCCATTTTAGGTCTCTCCAGAGATGTTCAATTGGGTTTAAGTCAGGGCTCTGGCTGGGCCATTCAAGAACAGTCACAGAGTTGTTGTGAAGCCACTCCTTTGTTATTTTAGCTGTGTGCTTAGGGTCATTGTCTTGTTGGAAGGTAAACCTTCGGCCCAGTCTGAGGTCCTGATCACTCTGGAGAAGGTTTTCATCCAGGATATTCCTGTACTTGGGCGCATTCATCTTTCCCTCGATTGCAACCAGTCGTCCTGTCCCTGCAGCTGAAAAACACCCCCACAGCATGATGCTGCCACCACCATGCTTCACTGTTGGGACTGTATCGGACAGGTGATGAGCAGTGCCTAGTTTTCTCCACACATACCGCTTAGAATTAAGGCCAAAAAGTTCTATCTTGGTCTCATCAGACCAGAGAATTTTATTTCTCACCATCTTGGAGTCCTTCAGGTGGGCTTTCATGTGTCTTGCACTGAGGAGAGGCTTCCGTCGGGCCACTCTGCCATAAAGCCCCGACTGGTGGAGGGCTGCAGTGATGGTTGACTTTCTACAACTTCCCATCTCCCGACTGCATCTCTGGAGCTCAGCCACAGTGATCTTTGGGTTCTTCTTTACCTCTCTCACCAAGGCTCTTCTCCCCCGATACCTCAGTTTGGCCGGACGGCCAGCTCTAGGAAGGGTTCTGGTCGTCCCAAACATCTTCCAAGGATTATGGAGGCCACTGTGCTCTTAGGAACCTTAAGTGCAGCAGAAATTTTTTTGTAACCTTGGCCAGATTTGTGCCTTGCCACAATTCTCCACATGATGCTGTTCCTCCTCTGCCTTTTAAAGAGGTCTTTCATACTGTAGGGCCATATGTTCTTGCAGTTGTTAATAGCAGTCTGTCCTCAGGTGTGGTTCCTAAAAATTTTAAACATGCAGTAGTGCAACCTCTGATTAAAAAACCTGGTCTGGATCCTGTAGATCTTGCAAATTTTAGGCCTATCTCCAAACTACCTTTTCTTTCAAAAATCCTTGAAAAGATAGTCTGCAGTCAATTAATGACCTTTTTGAAAGCCCATAATATTCTTGAAATGTTCCAGTCCGGTTTTAAAACTTTGCACAGCATGGAATCTGCTTTTTTAAAGTTTTTAATGATATATTTTTAGCTACTGACTCTGGTGATTGTGTTATTCTTGTGCTTCTTGATTTAACTGCTGCGTTTGATACTGTGGACCATGAAATCCTTATCTCACGTTTGGAGCAGTGGGTGGGCATCAAGGACATAGCACTTGAATGGTTTAAGTCCTACCTGGATGGTCGAACTTTCTGTGTCAGTTGTGGTGACTCTGAGTCCTCTGCTCCTCTCTCTTGTGGGGTCCCACAGGGCTCAGTTTTAGGACCACTTCTGTTCTCTTTGTATTTGCTCCCACTAGGTTCAATAATCAGGAAGCATGGTGTGTCTTTCCACTTTTAAGCAGATGATAGCCAGATTTATGTGCCTCTTAAAAAGAATGACACTGTCGGACCGTTACTCGAGTGTCTTGCTGATATACAGGCCTGGATGTCTCTTCATTTTTTAAGTTTTAATGTAAAAAGACAGAGGTGATGGTTTTTGGTGGCACCCCTTCTGTTGATTTAAAATCAACGCTGACCTCAAGCTTGACAGTCAGATCAGGGCAGTCATTAAATCAAGCTTTTTTCAATTGAGGCAGCTGGCCAAAGTAAAGCCATTTCTTTCGAGGCAACACTTCGAGACAGTAATCCACGCCTTTGTTACCACTCAGCTGGATTACTGTAACGCACTGTATGTGAGGGTTAGTGGGTCTTCTGTTGCTCGTCTGCAGATGGTTCAAAACGCTGCAGCACATCTGTTAACAGGAACACACAAATACGAGCACATTTCCCCTATTTTAGCCTCACTTCACTGGCTGCCCTTACATTTTCGGATCCATTTTAAAATTCTCTTATTTGTTTTTAAATCTCTAAATGGTCTGGCTCCACCCTACATTTCTGAGCTGTTACACCCTTATACACCCACCCGTTCTCTTAGGTCAGCTGATCAACTGCTCCTGAATGTGCCCAAAACAAAACGGAAGCTTAGAGGGGACCGTGCCTTTGCTGTAGCAGCTCCTAAACTGTGGAATAATCTGCCACTGCCCATTAGACAGGCCTCTTCATTGTCTTCTTTTAAGTCGCTTCTTAAAACCCACCATTTCTCTTTGTCCTTTGACACCTGATTTTGACATTTGTTTCTTAATTTGTTTTTGTTTTTATGTCTTGTATGAGTTGAGTATTTTATGTTTTATATATTTTTCTGTACACCACTTTGGTCAACTTCGGTTGTTTTAAAGTGCTTTATAAATAAAGTTTGATTGATTGACAATTCTGTCTCTGAGCTCTTCAGGCAGTTCCTTTGACCTCATGATTCTTATTTGCTCCGACATGCACTGTGAGCTGTAAGGTCTTATATAGACAGCTGTGTGGCTTTCTTAATCAAGTCCAATCAGTATAATCAAACATAGCTGGACTCAAATGAAGGTGTAGAACCATCTCAAGGATGATCAGAAGAAATGAAAAGCACCTGAGTTAAATATATGAGTGTCACAGCAAAGAATACTGAAGACCATGTGATATTTCAGGTTTCCTTTTTTAAAGGTGCCCAAGAATGCTTTTTCACAAGATGTAATATAAATCTAAGGTGTCTCCTCAATGTGTCTGTGAAGTTTCAGCTCAAAATACCCCATAGATTTTTTTTTAATTAATTTTTTTAACTGCCTATTTTGGGGCATCATTAACAATGCACTGATTTACACTCGGCGCCGCCCCCTTAAATCGCAAGCTCCCTGCCACATGAGCTGTCGACTATATTACAGGGCATTTACAAAGTTCACACAGCTAATATAACCCTCAAATGGATCTTTACAAGATGTTCGTCATGCACGCTGCATGCATGCTTCGAATTATGTGAGTAAAGTATTTATTTTGATGTTTACATTTGATTCTCTATGAGTTTGAGGCTATGCTCTGTGGCTAATGGCTAATGCTACACTGTTGGAGAGATTTATAAAGAATGAAGTTGTGTTTATGAATTATACAGACTGCAAGTGTTTAATAATGAAAATAATGACAGCTCTTGTCTCCGTGAATACAGTAATAACCGATGGTAACTTTAACCACATTTAACAGTACATTAGCAACATGCTAACGAAACATTTAGAAAGACAATTTACAAATATCAGTAAAAATATCATGCTATCATGGATTATGTCAGTTATTATTGCTCCATCTGCCATTTTTCGCTGTTGTTCTTGCTTACCTAGTCTGATGATTCGGCTGTGTGCAGCTCCAGACGTTAACTGGCTACCCTTGTGTAATGCCTTTCATAATCTTGGGAACATCATGGGCTGGCATTATGCAAATATTGGGGCGTACACCCCGACTGTTACGTAACAGTCGGTGTTATGTTGATATTCGCCTGTTCTTCGGAGGTCATTTAAACAAATGAGATTTATATAAGAAGGAGGAAACAATGGGGTTTGAGACTCACTGTATGTCTTTTCCATGTACTGAACTCTTGTTATTTAACTATGCCAAGATAAATTCAATTTTTGAATCTAGGGCACCTTTAATAAATCTGCAAAAATGTCAACAATTCTGTGTTTTTCTGTCAATATGGGGTGCTGTGTGTGCATTAATGAGGAAAAATATGAACTTAAATGATTTTAGTAAATGGCTGCAATATAACAAAGAGTGAAAAATTTAAGGGGGTCTGAATACTTTCCATACCCACTGTATTAAACCAAGGATGCGCGCGGATGACAGAGTTCGACACATGCGCAGTACATTTTTTTCTATACTATTACCAGACAACCGGACATTCGCTAGGCAGGATCGGAGAAGAAAAATGGTGCACCCACCACTGCAACATAGTTCAGAAGATACACCAAGAGAACAGGAATCAAAAATGATGGAGAAGGCATGATTTTGAGTTTACTCGTCTTATTTTTGAATCGTTCTTTACACACACTTCTTCAACGACTGCACATTGTGCTCAGTACTCTGCATATTGCCACCTAGTGGACTCTTCTGTCCTGCTTGCGCATGCGCTGTTGCATGCGCACTGTCCGCGTGGTCTCGAAATTTGGGCTGCACGCAGACGGGGTGTGCGGCCGGCCACGAGCCCTCCGCATGATGTCATGCGGATGGTGCACGAACACGGACGGCTGAAGTATACCCGGAGCTTTACTCGGTTTATGTTCACTTATATCCTCTAAGTTTAGTGCCCTCTCTAATGGTGGCGCCAAGCAAAGCGATTTAAAGGGAATGTCCATTACAGAAATCCTCCCTTTACACAATTTAAATTGTAGTGATTTTTACTCCATTCACCGATGACGTAGTGATTTTTGATCACGTGTCACTCAAGGTGTGGTTATGAGTGGATCAGATGACCCCTTCCTCCTTTTGTAATACGGGGCACCAGTTAAGAATACTATCTTAACAATTTAAGAACACTCCAAAAAGAGCTGTTCAATAATTCAGAATTAATATAAAATGGAGGAAGTCGTCAACTGATTTATCTGAAGGATTTGTGAGAGTCTGTCCAACTAGTAGATTCTTTGATCATCAACACAAGGAAGACACAGTTATAATAAAATCAATTAAATGTATTTACAATAGACATGCAAGAGTAAATACTACAATGATTAATAATGAAACTTCTAAAAAATAGTAAAATAATAATCGAAGGAAAATACTGCATTAAATCAAAGAAACAAATAAATGAAGTGAACACAGAATGGATAAATGCAAGGCTGTTGAACTGAGTGTAGGATGGAAGAGAATTGTATGGGGATGCTTCTAATGGAAGCCACCTAATGGGTCTGGTAAAAAGGTGATAAATAATTGCTTATTTATCATTCAACAAATAATATTCATATTATTTGTGACAAGCTGACCTCAAGTAACTGTTATCTAAACAGGTTAGAATACATATGCTTCATGTATAAACTACTGCCAAGGTCTCTAGAAAAGAGGTTTGGTAAGTTTATATTTACGTTCCACACAGTCGGGTGATCAATCCGGTAGCAGAGTCGTCTTCTACTGAGGATGCAGGCTGCGTGCAGGGGGAGGGCACGGAGTTGCGATCCAGTAGTTGTGCCACGCTGGGCTGGAGGATGCTGAATTTCGGTTGCACCAAGAGGGTCCTTTAGGATGGACTGGGCAGCTGGGTCAGATTAATCTTCACAGGTTCCTTTTCAGGCTGGCTGTGTCGCTGAGGAGCCGTGTGGTACAGGCAATGTCTGCTGATACAGAGGTCCTTTACAGACTGGGCTGTTGCTGTAGTCCACAAAGACTAGGATGTACGCATTTCCGCTGGGTGTGTGCGGTAAAGGCCCTACAAAGTCCACCCCAGTATACTCCCATGGGTTTTGTGGGCGGATGGGAATCATAAACCCTGCAGGTTTCCTCTGGCTAGGTTTTGTGAACTGGCAGACAGTACAGGAGGCGACATACTTCTTAGTGTCAGACGACATCTTCAGCCAGTAAAATCGAAGTTTCAGCCTTGCTATTGTTTTCGTCATCCCCAAGTGTCCAGCCATTGGGTGATCATGGTAATGTTTCATCAAACTCCTTTTAACAGCCGTAGGTGCATACAGTTTAAGGCACTTCATGGGGTGAAGATTACAAGACACTTTATCATCTACAACATACAGGAGTCCATCCTGGATCACATACTGAGATAACTCCTCAGTGTTACTCTCATCCGCAGAAGTTTCTCCGTAACTGGGTCATTGAGCTGCAGCTGCCTAAGGTGCTCCTGATCTGATAACATTACAGGGGGTAAAGTACGAAGGTCAAGGCCCCCAATTATGGCATAATCAGGGAGGATTCCCAAGGGTGCACCACAGGAAGAAAGAGGGTTACGCGAAAGGGCATAGGGCACTTTATTAGCCGGCCAGAGAAGTTTGGGTGAGACTTATAGATGAGACCAGCGAGAACTGTGTTCATAAGCCTCTGGAATGTGGCAGGCGCAGTGCATAATCTAAAAGGTAAAACACGAAACTGATATAACCCCCAGTGGGTTCTCCGCCACCGCCACCGCCACCTGCCAATAGCCTCTGGCCAAGTCAATGGTGGAAATGAAAGTCCCTCTAGCCAGGAAGTCGAGAGATTCATCAATCCTGGGGAGTGGATAGGAGTCTTTGACTGTGAGCTTATTTAGTGCGCGATAATCAACACAGAACCTTGGCTCTCCTGAATGTTTTGGGACGATTATGACTGGGGCAGCCCAAGGACTAAATTATTCTTTCCTTCAACATCTCCTTGATTTGAGATTCAATGAGTTCCTTTTTAGCAGGAGAAGTGTGGTAAGGGGCAAGGTGAACTGGTTTTGCATCACCCATGACAATCTCATCGTCGCTGTCCGATGAAAACCACGTATGTCCATTTTGCCGATTTTGAGATTTTGAGATTTTTCGACGGATTGAATGTCCAGGTTCATTTCCGTATACAGTATGCTTCACATATCTAAATGGCCAATGAAAAGATGAGAAATCATGTCATCTGATTTTCACGTATATCCATTTGGTGTCAAAGCTGTCAATCACGCCGCGTATCTCCCGCCCTGTGGAAGCATCTCACCGGTCTCGAAGTTTCATCGAAGCTCAGCACTGGATAGCCGAATAACACTGTGAGGTAAAGTATCAGCAAACGCTTTTGACAACTGTTCTCAAGTTTATTTTATATTCACAACTATTATTTATCGGTAAATGGTCTAGACGAAGTAATTGTCACCGAATATTTAAAAGAATAAACATGAACTGGTAACTGGAGTTTACTGGAACTGCATATTCATTTTCACTTTTCTTTTCTGCAATACATTGCCAAATAAACATAGCCTGTTGAGACAATGACTTTCCTTTATCGAGGTAAACGTTTCCCCCCTGACGCCAGACGTACGTCTAGGAGTGACAAAATTACGGTAGGACAAAGTATCTGTCTAGCATTACCATGTCAGTGTATTGATTCATTGTCCCTTCATAGTTTGCAAGAGACATTTAATAAATGTATAATTAATATTAAATAAACTAAGCGTATTTAATAAACTAAGATGTAGGCTATTTAATAAACTGAGCGTATTCATCTGTCAATATGAAACGCGACTTGGCCATTCTAATTAATGATCGGAAGAACGCGTATCGACCACCGTTACTGTAAAATATGCACGTATGTCCATTTAAACTCAATTTTGGTCAAATGTGGATTACATTGGACACTGGCAAGAATATGGTTACATGTAAGGATGCCGTACCAAGTATGACAACGCTACATTCAACTGCTTTTGACATTTGGTGTTTTTTTCACTTCCTGAAAAGTAACCGTTTTGGACATACGTGAGTTTCATCGGGCAGCGACGTCATGCTTCACTAGCGAGGTGCGTCCCAAATGTCCGTCAAACAAACCACTGAAGGTCTCGAGCAATTCAATCAATTTGTTTTTCTGTTCATTATTTAGAGATGCTTCTTCAACCTTTTCAGAAAGGGCAGAAGAACTGACCTCCAGGCATGACAAATCAGAGACAGGCATTGTTAAGTGAGTGCCCACCAACTCCTCAAGGGGCATTGGCTCATCACCGAGCACCACTGACCTGGACGGAACATGGATTGTGACTGAAGACCTCAACATAAAGTCCATTCCCAAGATAAGAGGAGAAGATAGATTATGGACAACAGCAAAGCGATGATAGAAACGCTGGCCCATAAAACCCAAAGACAAGCAAATAACAGCCAGTGGGCAACAGGGTGCTCCATCTGCAAGATGAATAGGAGGTACGGACCATGGCTTTATTTTTATGTCCTCCCCAGGAATAGTCTGGATAACCACTGATTGCACCTCAGAAAGAGAAGCACCAGTGTCAAGAGTGGCATCAAAACTCGTCCATAAAGATTAACCTTTACTCTGAATGGAGTGTTCCAATAAGACGTGGAAGTAACATCCTCAACATTACACAGCGTAGGTTGATCACACAGGTTGGAAGCATCAGGTAAACGAGGCACATTTATCTTCTGGAGGGAGGATTGCCCTATTTGAACATCCTCCCTCCCCTGAAGTTTCCCATCTGGGCAAAGTCTGAGGCCACATTTCTTTCCCCAATGGCCTGGTTAGAGCCATCCATCCATCCTGTGTCCAGCGGTCTATTTGGGCATGTACGAGTAGTGAATCCAGGCAAGGAGCATTTAAAACAGTGAACATCTCTCATGGGCATACTGCTAGCCTGTGTCTGAGGCGGACAATAATTTGAAAAACAGTAAATTTCCATAAATAATGGAAGCAAAAGCAGAACTTTGTAAAATGTTTTTGCACACCCACAGGGAAGAAAGATCAGTAATTCTTTTAAAAGTTTGCAGATAATTAACATGCACACCACAAAAACGAGGGAGAGAGAAAAAAAAAAAAAACAATGTCCCACATGTGATTTCTTCACTTTTTATGGTTCGCGTTAATGTTCCTCATCATCGCATAAAAGTCCGAGTGACGCAAAAAAACAAACAAAAAAAAAACAGTTTTTCCCGTAATGTCCTGATGCAATATAATACAGTTCAGTTCAAAAAGTGATCAAAGGGCAAAAACGGTTGAAAAAAATAAGATAATTGTAACACTACTGTTAAAGCAGCAAGACCTGGGTTTCAGCAATTGATGGTGAATTAGCTGGGTTATCTCTGGAAAGTTATGTTTTAGAAATTATAATCTCTCCTGGCGGTCCAAAAATGTGTATCAACTATACACCAAGAAAAATAGATTATGTACACTGTCCTCCTAATTAAATAAAGTGAATTTCTCTATTTGCTATGGACTGTTTTCTTTATAAACAACACTGTAATCAAATTATTAAATGCAAATATACAGTGAAACAAATACAAAAGTAGCAACAAAGAGAATTATTTATTTTACTTAACAAACACGTTAAATCTTAAAGCAGAAATAAAATATTTGTCCTCTTGTAACAAAAAATTAAATGAAACCCCCTCGTTTATATAATGTAAATTATATAATATAGACACAGGGCAAAATAAACTGCAGCTAGGTGGATGATATCGGTTATAAATTGCAGCTGTAAACCTCTATGAATTCAAACTGTAATGTAAATTATACATTCACACTTATACGTGCTCAACTGTTCATAAACCAAGCGCTTGGATTTTGTTGGGGCCCTTATTCGGTGGTGCACTTATAGCAGTCTCAAACAGATGACGCAGTTTTAAGTACACTGTCAAACCGGTTACCTACTCACTCAGTTATTACAGCAAACTCGATCCGGGAAGAGATTACGTGATGCTTTGATCCTCTTCTGCTTTAGATGCATGGGACCAGTCCAACGCTGAAATAACTGATGCGTCACGCAATCGAAAATGGCCGATGAGTCCGACGCACAAAGGCCTGCGATCTCCTTCAGCATAAACGGTTCATGTTCGAAATATGCCCGCAGGAAAACACTCCGTTGCGGTCCGAGTTTCACTGGGTCCTCGATTCCAGAAGAAACAATCAGCAACGACAGTCTGTTTCAATATATAGCGGCTGCTTTGATGGACAGAGCAGACCTAAACCCTTTAACTTTTAAACACACGGAAAAACTTCCCGTTGTCAAAATACATACATATAAGTTATCTGAATCGGATATAGGACACAAATACTGTCGCTAAATAAACTTTACAGATTTACCAATCTAACTCTGTCAACAGCTCGCCAATCTCTCCCCTTTTCCATTTTGCAATACCCTGTTCAAAGCTCCTCCCTCCCCATCCATTACGATTGGTTGCATGTGCACACACCAATAACCCCATGAAATATCTTATTGGTTAGTATTTGAAATACCTCTGCACATAAAATACAAAATCCAATGTATGTATATACAATACTGAAATAAAAAAAAATATATATATAAATAAATAAAATAAAGATGCACAAATATCCACAGGGTTACACTCTCCCCCCACCAAATTCCAGCATGTCCCCATGTCTGGACTAAAAAACACAAAGGGAGGGAGGGAGGGGGGGGGGATGCTTGCACCTTGCACTCAGATGATTAACTCAAGATTCATACTCTAGGGACTGTGCAAGGAAAAGTCTTTGAGGTTCTCATGCACATATTACACAATGCTTGAGAATTACACCACCAGACATGTTTATTTCCAACAAGTTTACAAAAACATGAAGACTCTGTTCCATTTCCCCCAACCTCACAACAACGGGAAGCAACAATTGTCTCTTTAAAAGGTCTCCCTAGCTCAGGATAAGTAAACCTCTCAGGGGGTTTTCTTTGCCTCTCAGATCTCCTCACTTGAGAAGTATCAAATACATCAGACGGTTCTACCCTCAAAGTCACTGGAACACTGGGCTCAGGTAGGCTATCGGTATGTTCAAGATGCTGTTTAATTTCACCTTCACCACCCACTATTTCTGTGTCAACATTTCCTGGATCTAGAGTCTCATCTGAATCTCCCAACAGTTGACCTAAATTACAAACATCGGGTACAACAGCATGCTTATTTTGCTGGTCTCGATCTGGATATTCAACCTCCGCAGAGTTAGGATCAACATACATAAAAGGACCATACCCATATTCTGACTCAGAATCAGATGAGGAAAAATCTCTCTGCTCAGTGTAAATAGGATCAGACACTGGCTTCTCATTGCCGCTTCGTCTCTTTCTGGTCTTACGAACTGATGAAGGACTTGTGCTCTCAATTTCTGGACTCACTCTCACTTGTGATTTCAGGGGGAAGATATGGTTTCTATGGAGAACCTTTTTGGGCCCATTACCACTCTCTGGAACCAGCTTATAGACAGGCAAGTTTGACAACTGACTCTCTACCACATATGGTACGGAATGCCACCGATCTGCAAGTTTGTGCTTTCTTTTTAACCCAAGGTTCTGAATGAGTACTCTGTCTCCAGGACTCAGGCTCTGGGATTTCTTTACTCCCAACATAGCCAACATCTCCTTGATCAAACGGCTTTCAAAATCCCGCCCTTGATCAGAATGTATTCTATTTGGCAGGCCATAGTGAACAAAATACTTCTCCCACAAGGTTCTCGCAACTGTCAAGGCTTTCTGGTCCTTACAAGGAAAAGCCTGAGCATATCGAGTAAAATGATCAGTAATGACTAACACCAGGGGCGGAGCCAGACATTGTAAACATTCGGGGCTTAGCCCAAATCAATATTTGTCCAATGACATTTTAATTTTCTGTTAACAGCTTTACTGACACGAAAGGAGCTTTTGTTGTACTATTTTGTTTGATTTATTGTTGTTCAGAAAATGTACATTATTTGGCACTGTAATTTGTAAAAGTTTGTTGGGTGTACCTCCTTTAGGGGGGTCCGGGGGCAAATTTTGTACATTTTAAGGTTAAATGCATCAATCTGGTGCACTTTGAGAGCTCAAAAACTTAAAAGCTTAAGCCATACAGTGTGCACATTGAACAAAGAAACAGCATTGACTTGTACCTGGACATTAAAGAGGGCTCAAACATCTTTATAGTTGTGATATAAAGTCTCAGTCTGCATTGTTTTTGGATGCCAAATAATTATTAATAAAATAATAATATAATAATGTTTTAATATTATATAATTATTCATGACAGCAATTTCCATATCTATTGTAACACATGCACTCTAAAATAAACTACAATTTTATTAATTACTAACTTTACACAACAGTATAGGGAAATTACAACACTTTTGTACTAATTTCTTTTTAAAAGATAAATCCTTGAGCTTTTATTTTGATCACCAGCTGATCGCGTGCGCAAATTTTGCTGTTTTATAAAGGCACAAAGCCATCACGGTTTCGATTTTAGTTCGTTGGTAAAATACAACGTAGAGACCATTTAAGCTTTGTATGTTTTAAATTTTTGGTTTATGATGAAACGGTGGCGGCGGCACAGGGTCATTGGGAAACACTGAATGAATGTTTAGCTGACAAATGTGCTAAAAATTGTAATATCAGCTGTTATATCCTATCCAACCGGACCGAACGAGGGTCTCGAGGCCTGCCGCTGCTCTGAGTGAGTGACAGGAGGCGCGTCTGTGTTCAGCTGCGGTGTACGTGAACGCACTGTTGGAGAGAAGAGAGAGAAAGCGCTGCCGGTGTATGGATACCTATGACGAATACTGTAGAAAAGCGATATTGAACTGTTTAACATATTTTAATAGAGAAAAATTAGAAAAAATATATTTTGAGAGCACTGTTAAGAAAGCTCAAACCTGATAGATTCGGGGCTTTTGGATAAACATTCGGGGCTCCAGCCCCCTTAGCCCACCCCTAGCGCCGCCCCTGACTAACACATTACTTACATTTCGGGTGTCTGGCTCAATTGTTAGAAAATCAATACAGACTAAGTCCAGAGGACCAGAACTGTGCATGTGTGACAGAGGAGCCCTTCTCTGAGGCAAAGTCTTCCTCATGATACAGCGATCACAATTTTTACAATAAGCTTCCACCTCTGCTTTCATCCTAGGCCAGAAAAAAACGGTCTCTCACTAGCGCATACGTCTTTTCAAAACCTAAATGTCCATTTTTGTCATGCAAAGACTCCAAAACAGTACTGCGAAGAGCAGCGGGAAGCACAAGCTGCCTGTACTTTTGATTATTTTTTGTTTCTACCACCCGGTAGAGCAGTCCTTGATCCACTTCCAGACTCTTCCATCTTTTCTTCAATGCCTTGAGGTCAACATGGTCCAATTGAACACTTTCGGGTGATGTCCCCTGGCTAACTGCTAGCCTTACTTTACTCAAGCAAGGGTCATTCCCCTGAGCCTCCCTCAATGCACTGGAGTCTGAACTATTTGGCTCATTCTGAGTAAAGGCAACAACTTTCCCAGCAGCTTTGAGCACTCCACTCTCAGGACAACATGATTCGGGTAAGTGTATACTCTGCTGATATACTACAGTTGACTTAATAACACCTCGCACTTGGTTCTTTGTTTCAACAGATTGGCAAAGTGTACGCACCTCAGAAGATGAAATTTCCTCCCAGTTTTCTTCAGCTCCAGAACTGGAATGAGGCCGTCTTGACAGAAAGTCTGCATCAGTGTTTTTCAACCCTTGACGGTACTTCAAGCTGAACTGGTAAGTTGACAGAGCTGCTAGCCATCTGTGACCTGTACCGTCTAACTTAGGTGAAGTCAGGATGTAAGTCAGGGGATTGTTATCCGTTCTGACTTCAAAATTTACTCCATAAAGATAGTCATGTAGCTTATCGACCACGGCCCATTTTAATGCCAAGAATTCCAGCTTATGTGCTGGGTAATTCCTTTCAGATGTAGAAAGACTCCTACTAATGAATGCCACTGGGCGCAATCCTTCAGTATGTTGTTGATAGAGCACACCACCCAGTCCATCCATACTGGCATCAACATGTAAGGTAGTTCCTCCCCAAGGTAGTGACAACTTTAAACCCTCCTCTCTAAGCCAATCCAGAACTTTGAGCAAACGCTGATTGTGCTCTTCAAGGGTTCTACCAAAAACAATCAAGTCATCCAAATAAACCAACACTTCCAGAAAATTCATGTCACCCAATGTCTTTTCCATAACTCTCTGAAAGGTTGCAGGTGCCCCACTAATCCCCTGAAGCACACACTCAAATTGGTAAAATCCTAGTGGGCAAATAATTGCAGTTTTCTCCTTATCAGCCTCCTCCATGGGAATCTGATAATACCCACTTCGCAAATCGAGTACACTGAACCATTTGCTCCCAACCAAACTATGGAGTGCATCTTCAACCCGAGGGACAGTGTATTGATCAGGTATAGTACGTCTGTTTAGTGTTCTGTAATCAACACACATTCGCACTTTACCCGATTTCTTACGCACGACCACAATGGGAGCGGCATAAGGGCTTCTGGATTCAGAGATGATACCACATTTTTGCAATTCCATTAGATGGTTTCGCACATCCTGCAAATCAGCAGGAGGCAATCGGTGAGAACGTTCACAAAAAGGAGTTGAGTCAGTAAGCCGTATTTTATGCTTAGTGCTCTTTGAACGTCCAACATCCCATTCATGACAAAAAAATACATCACGCTTCTCCATCAATTTTTCACACAACTGCTGCTCGGCATCTTCAGGTAAGGGTGAATTCCCAAAGTCAAATGATGCAGGAGTTAGTGTATTGGGCGATTTATTTTCGGCAACTGTGGGCTGAGGTACAATATCGACAGGGTAAAGATGAGCAATTGGCGTGCCAAGTTTCAGATGCACATCTTTAATGGACATGTTCCTCACAGTAACAGTGATGAGGCGATTAGATACTATCGAAACAGACTGCACTTCAGGTCTCACTAGCAAGTCATCTGAAACACTAGTGTCATCAGGCTGGTCTATCAGGACATGCATGTCTGTAGGTTTCACAAAAAATTTAGGTTTACCCTGAATTTGATGTGATTCTCCAGGCCCTACAACAATTGGTTTATGCTGTGTGAACCACACAGTACTATGTCTCTCCCAATCATCAGGTGAGCCATCAGTCTTCTGAATATTCTCATAGACTTCCCAAACTACAGGATGTATGGACAAGGTATGTAGGAAGTGCTCACCCAACTTCTGTTTACAAGCCTCAAACAAGCATCTCACTATATTGGTGTTGGTCCCCACCAGAACAGCAACTCTCTTCTCTGGCTGAGAATCTGGACAAACAAGTGCAAGGGTGTCAACTATCTGTGGTAGTCCTACCACATCTTCAGTGAATTCAAGCTTAATGGGAAGATAACCATCATATGGGTATTTGTGTGAACTCAAACCCCATATTTCAAGATTTTCAACTGGCAACAGAGGTAAATGTTTCAAGTACATGTCATAAAAGCTTCAATAAAGAATGGTGACCTGAGAGCCACTATCAAGTAAAACTTTCACGTAAATTCCTTCAATTTGGACAGGTACTTCAGAAGTTGGACCAATCAACCCAGAGGGAAATCCTGAGGAACAACCAATTTCTTTTTCAGAACAAGATGTGGAACGGAATGGGAAGTCCCGTGCCGTCCTGTGAGTCCTGTGCCGTTCCTCCACAGAGCTCCCTAGAAGTTTCCCGAAAACCTACACTGACTGATCAACTTTTGATTTACTTTCCTCAGGTTTTCAGTTCCTCGACACTCTCACATTGTGTGACCATTCTCACCACACTTGTAACAGAAAATTCCAGGCCAAGAAATCTTGGAGGTGCTCTTCTTGTTGGAAGCTTCTGTAGCACTTGCATCCGCCACTTGATACACAGGGCCAGTTGCTTTTGAAGAATGTTCAGGAACAGAGTCAGTTGCAGCTCCCTTCAACAGCTTGGACATCTTTGTAGTAAGTGCACTCACCTCTTGCTTTATACTGCTCAATTCGGACACAAGAGAAGCCTGTGGGACAGAGGCAGCAGCTACCTTTACTTTTCCACCATCTCTATCCCTGATCCAATCCTCTTCTTCCCTTACTTCTCGTAACAATTGCGAGAAACTAGGAGGATCACGTAAAGTGTGGGTCATTCTTAGTCGTAGTGCTACCACATCAGTAGTACGAGCTCCTTTAACCACTTGTTCCATACTCATCTGATTCAAATCAGTGGCTACTACCCCTCCTTTTACAAGCATGCGATGAAGGAGCTTGTCCAGCCTATAAATAAAATCAGAAAGCTTTTCACTTTCCCCTTGGTAAGTACTCCTGAACTTTGCAAGAAGATCGGAATTACTTTCAGTAGTTCCATAGGCAGTTTCCAGAGCAACCAGATAATCAGTCGCTGTGGCAGCTGGATTAGTAACCTTTAGAAACCAAACTATGTCTGAAGCGGGTCCCCGCAAACTCTCCACAATACGCTGCCTTTTAACAGAATCAGCACACTGCCACTCGCTGATCATTTGGACAGCCTGTTCCATCCAGGGGTCATATTCTTCCTCCCCAGCAGGTACTGGTTTAACCCTCAGGGGTCTGAGGATTTTTGGGGCCTGGAGAAGTTTTGACATGCCCTGACATTTGTTCTTTTTTCAGTTGTTCATAAACATATTAATGACACAAGTGTCATTAAACTGTATTCAGCACAAACTAGGCTACAATAATACGTGAGGAACATGTATATACATTAGTGATCGACTGATATATCTGTTTACCAATATTTTTCCCGATATTTAAGCATTTTTCCATAATCAGGTATCGGTTTTGTAATATCGGATTCGCCGATTTACGGCGCCATCTTGTGGCCGTTTTGAGATTTCCGCCATTGCAGCCCGGGCGTCTGAGGAGATCAGTCAACAACAACTCATTGCACAGGTAAAGTATATGTTCTACTTGGTTTGCTTTAATTAATAAACTTTATTTAACATAACAGACATGCACAAATGAGATCTGAGACATAAATTCCTGATATAGTTAATTTATGCAGCTTGTTTCTAAACAATTGAGACGAACTCATTGAGTCACGTAGTGTAATTCGTCATGTCCTGCCCCAATAAAGACGTAACTTTACATGAATTAAATAAAACAGACATGAATGAGTGCATGTTGAAAATAAAAGCGCTGAATTTAATTCTCTATCTGTTGTATTTGCTCACCATTCGTCTAGAAGAAAAAGTTCGTTCATATTGCTTAGCAACTGACGGATGATCAGGAGGCTTAAGCACGGTCACTGAATGAAACTTTTGACAAGATTATCTTGTTTAAACACCCTATATTATATTATCATTTACTACATAACAATTATTTCGCTAATACACATAAATATAGCCTACCGCTTTGTGGAAATTAATTATTTATTATCTCCATGCGCGATCGCGGTTGATTAAGTTATAGTCAAACAGCACTTTGTCAGTTGGCATTTCATGATTTAACGTTAGATTAAATTTAGATCATAAAATGCCAACTGACAAGTAAGGAGGGAGTGATTGTTATAAATAAAATGGTTTGTTCAGCTCATTTGTGTTGTAATAATTGTCAAAAACAGAAGTATAACAGTAAATAAATATCGGTTATCAGGTACATAAACATGCAAATAATCGGTATCGGTATCGGTTATAAAAAATCAATATCAGTCGATCACTAATATACATGTTTGTGTTTTTGAAGGAATAACGTTTATGCTTAGTTATTGAAAAAACAAAAAACTTAAAGGGATACTTCAGGATTTAGCATTAAGCTTTGTATTAGTAGAATACCACTAGTATTTTCGAATTACCGTGCTTTCCCCCTTCATATCAGCCCGAGATGAGAAATTTGTGCATTTTTATTCTGTAAAAAAGCCTCCGATGACGCAAAAATCGCCATTTTGCGTCATCGTAGGCTTTTTTGGCCAGAGGCTTAAAACTACAGCCAGTAATAGCAAGTAGTTCGGCATTTTTTCGCCATGCCCATAACATATGCGCGTTTGAGGCATAGGTTTGAGGTTACTCACGGACATAGATCAAAGATTTTATCAAAAGTGGGTGTCACAGTTATATTTTTAAGCTTACAGTAATTAACATTATTTTGTTATAGTCTGCACTACATCAGTGGTTCATCTCGCAAATTTATCGGTCTCTGCAGTCATCTCAACCAATACAGCAACGGGCTTTTGTGGTAAGTTAGCATAAATATATAAATAGACTAACTCAGTTTTACAGAACAGTGGCTTTACTTTGATAACAGTCAACTTATATGCAACTTATATGTAATTGTCTATCTAACGTTACTTTGCTAAGTTTGCAGTTTCACTGCTACCTACAACACTACATATAGGCTACTGTGTTATCAGAAATAAGAGTCTAGTATCAGCGAGTCTTACCTCTAGGCGAATACGCTTAGGCCGTGTGTCCACCAGAGCGTTTTTAGCCAGCTGAAAACGCTAGGCGCTCTGCTTAAAACGTCCGTCTGTGAGCGCGCTGTGAGCCGTGAGAGCGCTTCTGCAGCGCAGCGTTTTGTTTTTTTTTCCGTTGAGACGCTTTGTTGCTATGATACGGAATATCCATGTCACTGTTTTCTTGTAAATGATTTTGCAGGAATTTGTTTCAGCCTTAGGCCGTGTGTCAATTTAGCACCATTTCGCTGTAAATGTATGAACTAACTCACGATTGTAACCGATAGGCGTGGTTTGGGCGTGGCCTCGCAAGGGCAGCGAAACAAGTGCATTCTGGGAGTTGTTGTCTTTCATCCACATTAGTCAAAAATACATTTTCTGCCTTTTCTCAGTCTAGAAAGCTCCAAATTCAAAAATAATTTCACAGTTCTACTACATAAATGACCAATTTTAAATACACATTCATCTTTCCAGGGGTGAAGTACTCCTTTAAGTCACTGAAATAAGGCCAAAAAAAGTATATTAAATCTGTGTTTACAATACTTTAGGGTATTGGAGGTTGTAGAGTAGAGTACACTTTCATTTATAACAATATATTGATTTAGTTTTTGTAAGACACTTTTTGCCAAGAAACACGATGAATAAAGACAAAAGAATCGCATAGTAATGACCTGAAATGACTTGCATATTAATGAGGCATTTCAGTCAGGTAGGCTGTGAAAAAAAACTTCTGTGATGTCTCAAGCTCATCATGGTATATGAAACATACAGAAAAATATTATTACAATATAAATAATGGTTTTATATTATACTTTAAAATATAATGTATTTCTGTGATGCAAAGAGTCTGAATATAGGCTTTTAGTTTAAAAGCATGCACATTTGGAGAAATATTGGATTCTCATATGTTTTATCAATTTTATATACAGAGGAGTTATTTTTATTTAATATTCATAGTTATCTCTATGAGCGCTGGTGTTTGCAATTCATACTGCAGCCGGAGGGCGCTCTCTGTGCATTTTTAGTCCACAAATTCGTCTAAAGAAGAAGAGGCTATTCCATGAATGGTGTTTACAATTCATACTGCAGCGGAGGGCACTAAAGAAACAAAAACTCATCTAAAATTAATCAATAGAAGAAAAGAAAACAGGAACTAACTGCATGTCTTCCAGAGGTTGCTAAACATGGCTTTTACATCCAGATAAACACTTTTCAAGACAATAAATACACGATTGAGACGATGTATGCATGTGTTGCCTCTGAATTTGCCTGTGAATAGCGCTGGCTCCGTGGGCGTGGCCGCATTAGTGGGTAATGAGCTGAATCACGGACTTCTGACATGGCTCTCTTTTCATAAAGATTACATAAACACAGAATGTTTGTTTTCAATTTGACTTACACGATTTAAAACCTGACATCTTAACGTTTTTTTAGACATAAGTGTAATTTTTTTGTGAGTAGTATTCAGTAAGTTACAGCTCATTTTCTGAGAACTATCAGATTGGACTTTGTTCAGAGGGAGACAAGAGATCACGCATCATTTTAGTTTTCTTTATTTTACAAAAAGCACAACATTTTGTTTTTACTCTGAGTGTACACAAATAAAAGAAGATATTCAACAGATTAAAATGGTGTATAACTCTTAATTGTTTGTGTAACATTGACGGAGTATTTTGAGTCTCTTTCACACTGGTAAGAAAAAAAGCGGTGGTATCGCCGGCGATACCTCAACTTCGGTAAAGTTGGTTTTATATTCGCACATTCGGACATCCGTATTCAATAGCCTTGATAATCAAACTACATTGGACATTCAGTGGACATTCACAAGTAAATATGCCATTAAAACAATACTTGCCTATTTTGATCAACTGTGAAAAATGTTGTAAGTGACAATCGTTGGTTGTCAATATCATGTCGCTGCTTAAAATTCACAAACATTAATTTATTGCACATTTATTGGAAAGTCTGAATTTATCAGAAGTCCGAATGTGCGAATATAAAACCAACTTTACCTAAGTGATACACTTAGACCTCAGAGTGTTAACACCTGAAAATACTCTTAATCTCCTGTATCCCAAAGTGTCACTGGGCACATGGATACACTTTTCCACAAGGCGATCAATAGCATTCACCAAATCAAGATTAACATTAACATTAGAGGACTGACCTTGCTCCAGCATAGACTTCACATCCTCCAGCGACTTTCCTTCCTGCTGCAACAAGGACAACAACTTATCCTGAAAAACAGCATCTCCCACAGAATGATTGGTCACCATTTTTCCCAGGTAAATGTACCCTCCATGGGCCAACCTCATTAGGAATCCCTATCTCAGGTGGTACAGTATCTGGATCGATATCATTACTGGTTTCAAGCAACAAGAACAACTTAGTTCCTGTAGGGTCTCCCCGTTTACCATGAATTTTGGTACACCCAAATACCTTCACTGTATCAAGCACATCTGCAATAGTCTCATCCCTCACATCTATTGGGACATCATTAAGTATTAGACAACGAGATGGATTTATCTGCGCCTGACGACTCCATTCACCAGCCTTAGAAATATCCATGTCTCACAATGTTTCACAATACAAATAAAAGAAGGAGAAAAAACAAAAACAGCCCAGCAGGGGAAGAAAAAAAAAACTTATCCAGAGAAAACACGAAATCCCAGCGGTGCCTCCAAAAATGTAACACTACTGTTAAAGCAGCAAGACCTGGGTTTCAGCAATTGATGGTGAATTGGCTGGGTTATCTCTGGAAAGTTATGTTTTAGAAATTATAATCTCTGCTGGCGGTCCAAAAATGTGTGTCAACTATACACCAAGAAAAATAGATTATGTACACTGTTCTCCCAATTAAATAAAGTGAATTTCTCTATTTGCTATGGACTGTTTTCTTTATAAACAACACTGTAATGTAGGAACTGTGGACGAACCAGACAATTGAATCATTCAGATGACTCTTTTAAACATAATCCTAACTCAGAATCAAGTTTCCGACTCCAGTTCGTCTGCAGAGTACATCAAGGCTGATTAATTTTATGACACTTCACGCTTCCTGATAGCAGGATAAGTGACAAACCAAACGGTCACCCAGGAAGATAAAGTCCCTTTGATCACCATCAAAGAAACAGAGAAAACAATGCAGGCACCATTTGTTCTCTAAAAAACCCTAACCTCACAGAAAACTCAACAGAGACTGTTATACAACTAAAACTGCATCAAAATTGTTCCAAACAATTTTAAATGGACTTATCAAACATCTTTTAACTACATATGTATACATTTTACATTATGTGTTCACAAATAGTTATGCTTCAAAACACCCAGCAATTCATGTAAATGTGTTAATTCTTGACTGAATGAATGAAAGTATGCTTTATTTTGTCTCTTTCCCCCCTTTCCTATATCCTGACTTGAATGAAATCTGTTTAAAATGTATTGTATTCCATTTAATAGAAATTATGTTAAAATGACACTCTCTGCTGAAGCAGAAACGGGATATAACACCTATGTTTTATTGAGGGCAGAGAAAGCCCTTTTGAAACAGGACAATATCTGATTGGCCAAGCCCCCGCTGAGGTGTGAAAACAACAAGTTTAAAGAGTCAAACTGCAAGAGAAGAGATAGTAGTTTTTTTGTTCAGAGAAGTTTTGTTGTTGTCGTAAGCAGAACCATGGAGTAACAAAAAGGAACAGACAAGCCGCTCATTCAAGCCATTCAAATTTCACTCACTTTTCTTTTCTTAATTTTCTTTCCGTTGAAAGTCTTGTGTTCTAAGTATTACCGCAAAGTTCAACCAACGACTTTTGCCGTTTCAACTCCAGTGACAAAGAGACTTTACTTTCATTGTTTTACACGGACCTTGGACAAATCATCGACTTGGGAAGCCCTTCTCTGCACGACGAGGGAGATTCACATAAGTCAACAAGCAAGTACCTCCAGATGAAAAACTGAACTGGTGCATTTAATGATGCATGGTTCGTTCAGGTTTTTGAAATACATTGATAGGAATTCTGTTAATCATATCACTCTCTCTCTCTCTAACTCTCTCTCTTAAAACTCTTTCTCTCTCATTTCCTTCTCACTGCAATGCGAATGAATGTGTGTGTGTGTGTGTGTGTGTTTGTCTTAGATTAGTTTGTGTTAGAATAAATAAAATCTCCTGTAGATTTTTAATAGAAAGTGTCTCGTATTATGTGCTTCTATGATTTAATGTCTTAAACTGTCGATTCAAGTTACCCGATCTAATCAGAAGAGCTTACGGCTCGAGCAAATGAACGCTGGACGAATCAGTTGCTCGGTCATAAAATTACAACTCTTTATAATTCCCTGATAAATTATTTCATTTGAGCTAATTTTACTTCCTAGGGTGTGTTAACCCAACAGTAATCAAATTATTAAATGCAAATATACAGTGAAACAAATACAAAAGTAGCAACAAAGAGAATAATTTATTTTATTAAACAAACACGTTAAATCTTAAAGCAGAAATAAAATATTTGTCCTCTTGTAACAAAAAAATTAAATGAAACCCCCTCGTTTATATAATGTAAATTATATAATATAGACACAGGGCAAAATAAACTGCAGCTAGGTGGATGATATCGGTTACAAATTGCAGCTGTAAACCTCTATGAATTCAAACTGTAATGTCAATTATACATTCACACTTATACGTGCACAACTGTTCATAAACCAAGCGCTTGGATTTTGTTGGGGCCCTTATTCGGTGGTGCACTTATAGCAGTCTCAAACAGATGACGCAGTTTTTAAGTACACTGTCAAACCGGTTACCTACTCACTTAGTTATTACAGCAAACTCGATCCGGGAAGAGATTATGTGATGCTTTGATCCTCTTCTGCTTTTAGACTGGCATAAAGTTGGTTTGACGTTAGACGTTTGATATTCGCAAATTTAGGGACCGTCTCTAAAGTTACATCCGAAATTGGTATGCATGATTCTAACTTAAATAACATTTGAAGGGAATAATTTACAGTCAAAAAACCAACTGTAAAGTGTTCATCTACATGTCAGCTCTGATGCACATCTTTTATATTTTTGATATTTATTAAAATAAACTGTCAAATCATGTGTAAAAATGGCCATTTTTCATTACTGTATATACGCTCATACATAAATATGCCATAATTTAAAGCTCAATAACATTTGAAGGGAATAATTTACAGTCATAAAACCAACTGTAAAGTGCTCATCTACATGTCAGCTCTGATGCACACCTAACTTAATTTTTTCATATTTATTAAAATTAATTGTCAAATCATGTGTAAAAATGGCTATTTTTCACTACTGTATATACATAAATATGCCAATATCCTACAAAAAATAGAACCAAAAAATTGATGTCTAAATAATGAAATGATTAACAGAACGGATGATACACAAACATTTCAATATATTTTAATTTATTTTATTGTTTTTTTTGTTTAGAAAGCATGCAGGGAAGTATGTACAATATTTGTATACAGACAGATTGTCAGTTGGAATGAAAGAACTTATTTACATAAAGAACACTTCCATTCAACCTTCTGAGCCTTCTTGAACTGTCTCTTAGACATGGAAAGGCATGCCACATGGAACCACCTCTGACAACGATGACATTCAATCTGAAAAAAAAATAAATAAATAAATAATAATAATAATAATATCAAATTGATTAGTAAACAATTACTCTCCTTCTCCCCCCCCCCCCCCCCTCTCTCTCAATAGTATTTACTACATTTTTAGACAGTCTGAATAAGTCTAATGTCTGACTGGAGGAATGCTTTCTGATGTAGACCGTGTTAGGGAAGATGAAGGGGTGGGGCCAAAATGCTGCACTGGCCTTAGTAGATTTAGAATGTAAACACTGCCAGTTTTTTGTTTATTTTCTTGCGGTCAGGATATAAAGTGATATGAATGAGTTTGAATATGACTGATTTTGTGCAGAAAAAAAAAGTTTCTTTAAAAGTTGTTGTCTGTTAAAAATGTTTCTTTGTGCTGTTACATGCATAAGTATGCCCATAAGATTTGTATTATCAATGTGACATTACCCACCCAAAATGTTTTTGCTGGATCATCAGTGGGTTTTGAGGCATCAGCAGCACATACTGAGCAATAATGCTCCTTCTTGAACACTGAAAACATAGAGTTATATGTTTAGCTGTGTTGGCAAATGATACATATATTAATGTGATAATAATGGTACACATATTTCTGTGATAAAACAAGTCTATACTTTATACCATAATTTAAATGACATTAAATGGCCTTTTTTGAATTAGAAATAACTTACCTGAGGTTTTTAGAAGTTCCTCTGCCATTGCCAATCGCAGATGTTCTAATTTCTCCTTGGAAAAGTTTAAACTCAAATGGCAAGGGATATTTGGGAAAGCATCAACAACTTGCTTTGCCATCTACATAAAACAAGATAAGTTAATTTTGTTTCTGTCCACCACAGCAGCCATACATACAAAAAAAAAAAAAGATAAAAAGGAAGAAAATAAAAATAAAAACATGCATAAATGATAATCAGTACTCTGTTCACATAATCTGCAATGAACAAACATTAAAGAGTCTAAGCCTCCACACAATATATACTCTGACCCTTCCTGTATGTAGCCTTATTCTTGTACCGACCGCTTTGTTGTCTTAGTACACTCTAAAGATCTTATATATATATATATATATATATATATATATATATATATATATATATATATCTCAATATATCAATATTCTTCTCCACAAATTTATAAGAATTATAAATTATAAATATAGTTTAGCCTGTATAAGAACTTGTTTTTCTTCATGTAGTACATGCAGGAAAACCAACCTGCATAACAAACACTCCACAGCTGTACCAGTCTTGTTGCAATGAATGGTTCATTTTTCCTCCATTCCATTTTATGTCCACCCAGTCAATTTTACTGAGAGAGTTTCTTCTCATCTTGAAGTACTCTCTAGACAAAGTAAATAAAGAAAATTAATATTCTTCATGCAAATAGCATTTTTATTACTCCTACTGTAAATGTAGAGATAGATGACAAAACAGTTGGTTCTTAGTAAGTGTTTTGTTTCCTGGCTCATATGGTATTTTCCCGATTGCATCCCCACTGAAACTTTTTTAAATTAAAGAGACACATTATGTTAGCCAATTATGCTCTCTCTTTTATATTATTAGAAAGGCAACACTATCCATTGTACTTGTGGTGCATAAAACACAAAATGTGTGAGAGGAAAAATGATTGACAGGATAATATTAAGAATTAAAACATCATTACCTACTAACTTCCTATATAGTATATGGTATTTATTGTCTTTGCATATAGTATCTCACCATGACTCACTAAACACTTAATTATTGTGAGGTGCTTGCTACTTACAGTAAAAGTCAATAGGTACATTTATTTCAAGGATTTGACAGTGTTTTTTTTTTTTTTTTTTTTTAAACTCTTAAAATTATAAGGCTAGTATACGGAAACAATGTCAAAGCACGTATTTGTCTGTCCTCATCTATGTAATGTTAGTAGTTCTGTTCCTGTGTTTAAGTCTTTGTTAATAAACCATTGCTGCTGTATTTGATCCTGCATCCTCTCCATGATTTCAACTAACCCTGACAGAGGGATGTTCCCAGTTGACCATCTTTTTTTTTTATTTTTTTATTTTTTTATTTTTTTTAGAAAAACTAAGTTGGATCAGATTCAAAAAGGTGGAAGAGACAGTCATAAAATTGTCTAATAGCATTTCAGAAGGTTGGCTTTCTCAATCCAACCTAATGATAGAGTATTTAAATGGCATTTATGTAAGTTGGCTTTCTCCAGCCAATGTAATTCTCACCTGGTGATTAACATTGATACAACATACTTAAAGGGATAGTTCACCCAAAAACAATGGTCATTTACTCATCCTCAGGTTGTTCCAATCCTGTACACATTTCTTTGTACTGCTGAATGCATGCAAAAGAAATATTACATTTCTAACCAGGCCTCTTCCTTAGGTTTCAACGGAACCAAAGAAAATTATACAGGTTTGGAACAACCTGAGGGTGAGTAAATTATGACAGAATTTTAATTTTTGGGTGAACTATCCCTTTAACAATGGCTTAACACTGTCATATTTACACTACATGGGTTACTATTCCTCTATGCACAATTATTTTTGAATTGTCTTAAAAGCAAAGCATTTCCTAATGGAATGAATTTTTTATTTTTTTTTCCTCACCTCCCCTGCCAGCCATTTATGTGGCTGGAGTGTTTTCAGCTCTGAATGATGCAGGATAAAGGACCTTTTTTTGTCCTTTGACTGTGTGATGGCAATGACAATCTCACATGCTTTCTTAGACCACAGAGACTGGATCTGCAATGCCATATTTAAATTTAATATTAAATGTATGAGTTATTGTGAACAAAAGCTGTATTTCATGATTGAGAATTTCATCATACCTGGGCTGACATGTCCTCTGAATTATCTTCAGGTGTATGCTTTGTCTTGCGTCTTTTTGGTTTGGGCACTGCTGGTCCTTCAGATATTGATGTTTTGGCAGATTGCTCAACTTGAGAAAGACTATCAAGATTATGCATCATCTGATGACAGATAAATAGACAGACAGACAATTTAATAATAAATATGTTAATGTAAACAAATACTTAATTACATGATTGAGAATTTCATTATACCTGGGCTGACGTATCCTCTGAATGATCTTCAGGCACTGCTAGTCTTTCAGATATTGATTTTTTGGCAGATTGCTCCTCAATTTGAGAAAGACTATCAAGATTATGCATCATCTGATGACAGATAGACAGACAGATAGACAACTTAATATTAAATGTAGTATGAGTTATTGTAAACAAAAGCTTTATTACATGGTTGAGAATTTCATCATACATTGGCTGACATGTCCTCTGAATGATCTTCAGGTGTTTGCTTTGTCTTGCGTCTTTTTGGTTGGGGCACTGCTTCTGGTGGATCAAAATACTTTGATCGACGCTTTGCTGATCCTTCAGATATGGATCTTTTGGCCCATTGCTCCTCTTGCTGGTCAATGGTCTGTTGCTTGGGAGATGCATTTTGAGACAGACCATCAAGGCTATGCATCATCTGATGTTGTGTGTATCTTCCTTGCAGAGAGCTAAACATCTTTGTAATGAAATCTGCAGGCCGCAGGAACTTCTTTCGATGTAAAATGTGATTCTTCACGATTGAGAACCACTGCTCCACATGGCAATTTGTCTCCCTTGTTTTGATATCTTTGGTATTCTCTTTGGAGAATCTGCTCAGGTCCCCAAGCAATATGCCACTCCAAAGGGGGAAAATGCCCATATAATTCTTCATGAGGACATTCATAATTCCTGGGCAGTAGAATTAATTACTTTTGTTACTCTCTGTCTCTACACACCTGGTCTTTTCTAGAAGACTGTTGAACACATGTGTGAAGGGAGATTTGCCACAGATTGTCCTGATATTGCTAGAACTCTCCATGTCTTCTACGTATGGTGGAAGTGTTTCAATAATTATAGTGGGTTTGGACTTTAGGATTTTTTTGGTCCAGTGTGTTTTTTGCCGCCATAACTTCTTTGGAATAGTTTGCCGATGTGAACAACACAGCCATATCTTGAAAGATGTTAAGCGCTTCCTGGAGGGTGGCACTGTTAAGTAGAAGACCAAAAGAGTATGTGGCATATTCTTTCACAGCATAGTCGCCAGTTTCCTTTGAAAAGGCTTGTGTTACAGCCTTTATAATGTGGGATGAACAGAGATGGAGCACTGTGAAATTCACTGCATCTGCACTTTTCACTTTTTGGCTGACAATTAAATGTGCTCTGTTTATATAGGATGAGACACTTTCTTTGTTGAAGGCCAGGAGGACACTACCAATGAGTCCCCAGCTAAAATCAGTCTCAACCTGGTGGACCTTCCGTGTCGTTATCTGGCTTAGATGTCTCAGTGTTTCCATCTGCCAAAATGTGAGAGTTGGTATGGAGTGCTCAGTTGATATCAGCTCCGACACAGGAATGGGTGGCTTATCCTTCCCCTTTCCAGGGAGAACAAGGGCATAATAAAGAATTCTTTTGTTTTGATTGGGGATCCGTGACATGACACTGCCTGTAGCATCTAGATGCAATGTGATTGGGGGTGAGTTTTTTAAATGTTCTGCCAGTATTCGTAGACCACAATCTGTATACAAGTGGACACCGAATGGGTCCACTTGTAAGTGTTGAATGTAACCTGCCACTTGTGAGGCAGGACTGCTTTCCTTCACGATCTTCTGACAGAGCATCATCTCCATTACAACATCGTCATGGAGTCTGGTACTTTTCCTGACTTCACTGGATATTACTCTTAGGACATCCATAGTAAGGCATCTGGAGATGTTGCCAGCCAAGATCTCATCTGGTGGTGTGTTTCTTAGTGATTCATAGTAATGCTGACTTACTCCTTTTGCTATTGCTGCTGCAATTTTTCCTCTTTTAGTGAATTTTGCATTTCTGAATTTCAATTCTTTGTCCTTGTGGGTCACATCATCCATTCGCATGACGTGTATGTCAATATGCTTCTGGAATGGTTTGGGCTTTGTTTGAATTGTAAATTTGTATTTTGCTGAGCAATCATTAAAGACACAGACAGCAAGTGCCCTGAAATAAGGTGCTCTTTTTTTATGACTTTTCCGGCATTTTACATGCTGATACTTGAATGAAAGGACACAGCAAGGATTTACTTTGGTGAATGCTCCATAAAAGACATCTGTCCAGGGCTTTTGTAACTGAGTTGAGCCTGCTTGTGGCTTTATTTTTTTCCAACTTTTTGTTTTTATGGTCACTACAAAAATCTTTGGTCCTGGTCTTGTTTTTCTCAAGTTTCCTGTGTCTGTCTCATCGTTATTCACATGTTCATCAGCATGTTTATGGTTCCTGTCTCCAGCCTCATCTTCCTTGTCACAAGAATAATCCTTGTCCCTCCTTTCCTCTGTATCACTTACTTTGCCCTGAGTTTGCATCATCATCCTCATCTTCATCAGCATTGTTATGGTTCCTGTCTCCAGCCTCATCTTCCCTGTCACAAGAATAATCTTTGTCCCTCCTTTCCTCTGTATCACTTAGCTTACTTTGCCCTGAGTTTGCATCATCATCCTCATCTTCATCAGCATTGTTATGGTTCCTGTCTCCAGCCTCATCTTCCCTGTCACAAGAATAATCTTTGTCCCTCCTTTCCTCTGTATCACTTAGCTTACTTTGCCCTGAGTTTGCATCATCATCCTCATCTTCATCAGCATTGTTATGGTTCCTGTCTCCAGCCTCATCTTCCCTGTCACAAGAATAATCTTTGTCCCTCCTTTCCTCTGTATCACTTAGCTTACTTTGCCCTGAGTTTGCATCATCATCCTCATCTTCATCAGCATTGTTATGGTTCCTGTCTCCAGCCTCATCTTCCCTGTCACAAGAATAATCTTTGTCCCTCCTTTCCTCTGTATCACTCAGCTTACTTTGCCCTGAATTTGCATCATCATCCTCATCTTCATCTGCAGTGTTGTTCCTGTCTCCAGCCTCATCTTTCCTGTCCTCATCTTCCCTATCACCTGTGCTGTTCCTGTCATCTTCCCTGTCGAAAGCATAGTCTTCATCCCTTCTTTCCAGTTTATTTTGCCCTCCACTTGCCTCATCAATTTTCTCATCTTTCTCAACATTTTCCCTATCTTTGAATTAAAAAAAAAAAAAAAAGTTTGGCTTAATCAATGACTGCATTTTCTAAACATGGCCTCAAAAATTGAATATGCTTTAAAACTTATAAATATGCTACATAAGGTGGTGGTGGCCAAAGACTTTTGCACAACACTGTAAGTATTTTTTTTTTTTTTTTTAAAGATGGGTATATAATATAATTGAGAAACACATATTATAGATCATTTAGCAGATATGGCTTCTATGGAATTATTATTATTATTTCTGGTATTATCATTAATAGGTATTATTTCAATATATATATATATTGATTTGATTGATTGATTACTTTATTTCGAGCCATAGAAATAAAAATATTGTACACAGAGAGATGAATATATTGTACAGTATTATACATTATACCCACATTGGGTAAAGAAAAAAAACAAAAAAAAAACAACAACAAAAGAAAATAATTGAAATAATAGTATCTATAATATATTTCAGAGATGTTCACAGTTTATATATAATATAGCTCGAAAAGGAGTGGGAAGAAGACGAACTTATTTAACCCCACCCCCTATTCATCCTAATGAATAGTTACAATATCTGACCTATGTCGTACATTATACACTAAAAATTACATCTTAATATTATACATTACACACATATGCAATGTAGATACTTCTTTCTATACTTTTACTTGTCACTATAAATATTACTCATATTACCATCGTATATCATCATATATCAATATATTCATTAAGAATTGTGAAAATACTTCCAATTATATATAATATACTATAACTTACTATTTCACGACAATGTATTAAATATTTAAATATTTATGATGGCTTAATGGTGTTGATGTTAATAATAATTAAATTAGATTGTGTATGTTGTTCATTAACGGAGGCCAGGTGTTCATGTGAAACTGCTGTCAGAGAGAAGCAAACCCCCAACAACAGGACCACCCTTTACCTGTTTGTCTATGCTGTGCATTAAAAGAGACAAGATTTTGGCGAGTCAGCTGCGAGAAGGGGGCGCTCTCCAAGCAACAGAGCCACCACTTGCCAGCCCTGATCTAAGAATTATGTTGTATGCAAAGATATTTATAATTGTTTTTCCATGTAATTATCTCTATATTTATTACCATCAACACTGTCACCATTTTCTTAAAAAATTGATTTAATTCATGCTCCTGATCACAAATTGTTATATATTGATATAATAATAATAACGATGATAATCATAACAGCAGCAATTATCAAACCTAGACATTATTTAGATAATATATTGATCATATACCATATACCACACTACATACTTAAGCCTACACTGGAGGAATATAACATTATCTTATTATCAAATCCAACTACTATAATAACCTGATAACCGTTATAATATAATCATGATAAACAGTGAGCTAAAATCACAATATGCTTTCAGAGACCAATATTATATTATAGTCATATTCATTCATCGTATAATGTATACACACATACCTATACATATATATACACACCTACATACATGCATACATACACATTATATATACATATATATATATACACACATACATACATACACCACATCCATATACATATATATATATATATATAATACTATATCATATATATATATATATACATACATGTACACATACATACACATATACATATATACATATATACACATACATACATACACATACACATCAATATCTTATCTAATTTATTATTCATAATGCATTATATATTTAAATCAAATGCAATTATATATGACCTTTCTATAATTATAATTATATTAATACATAACCATTGTATTAATGAATGACTGATTCCATTATGTTTTATAACAGTCAAACACCACCTTCCTCATTCATGTAATGTGACAAAACCATTTCCTTATATCTAATTTTAAACAGATGAATATTTGGGCATTTCTTCAGCTGTAACCCCAATCGATTCCAAAGTTTAACTCCACATATAGACACACACATACTTTTCCTCGTGGTTCTCACTGCCTTAACTTTAAAGTTACCAAACCCCCTCAGATTATAACTCCCTTCTCTCTGTGAAAAGAGCTTTTGAATATTCACAGGAAGTGTACTTTTACTGGCTTTGTATAACAATTGCACAGTATAAAACTCAACTAAATCAAAGAATTTTAACATTTTAGATTGCAGAAATAAACTATTCGTGTGATCACAAAATCCTACCTTATGGATAACTCTTACTGCACGTTTTTGGAGTCTAAAGAGGGGATGTAGTAAACTTTTGTAGTTATTGCCCCACACTTCTATACAGTAAGTTAAATAAGGCAACACTAATGTGCAATACAACATATACAATGCATTGTATTGTAAAAAATATTTAGTTTTATTAATAATTGAGACACTTTTTGAAACTTTGCTTTGTATGTGTCTGATATGTGGTTTCCAACTTAGTTTACTATCAATAGTTGCTCCTAAGAATTTAATTTCGGAGACTGCATCTATGACAATACCATCTATATTTATTCCTAGGTTTAAATTTCCATTATAATTTCCGAAAAACATTACTTTAGTTTTATCTAAATTCAGGGATAATTTATTAATGTCCATCCATGATTTTAGTTTCATTAATTCATTATTTATATGATATATTAAATTATCATAATTATCACTAGAATAAAATATATTAGTATCATCTGCAAATAGAATTAGTTTCAATAATTTAGATACATTAAATATGTCATTTATATATAAATTGAACAACTTTGGTCCCAAAATAGAACCTTGTGGAACCCCACAAACAATGTCCAATAATCCGGATTTGAACTCACCCATCTGCACATACTGATGTCTCTCAGTTAAATAGCTTTGGATCCAGTTCAAAGCCACTCCCCTAATACCATATCTTTCCAGTTTTTTTAATAATATGGAATGATTAATAGTATCAAAGGCTTTTTTTAAGTCAATGAATATTCCAGCTGCATACTTTTTTTTATCTAAGCTATTTGTAATTTCCTCCACTGCATCGATTATGGCCATTGATGTTGACCTTGCTGACCTAAACCCATACTGACTTTCATTAATTATACTATATTTATCTATAAACTTCTCTAATCTACTATTAAAAAGATTCTCCAGAATTTTAGAAAACTGAGGAAGCAGAGAGACAGGTCTATAGTTTGTAAAGATGTGTTTGTCTCCATTTTTATGTAGAGGGATTACTTTCGCAATTTTCATATTATTGGGAAATGATCCTGTTTGAAATGATAAATTACATATGTAAGTTAAAGGTTTGGATATACTATATATGATTTTTTTAATTAATGTCATATCTATATCAAAACAATCTGTAGATGACTTATTTTTACATTTATTAACTATATCCACTAATTCAGCTTCAGTTACACCAGACAAAAATATTGTCTTTGAATTTATCTCAATCTGAATGTGATCCAATTCATTATCTTTAATAGGGATCTTTTCTGCCAAATCCGGCCCAACATTCACAAAAAACTTATTCATACTATCAACAATTTCATTCATATTATAATTATCACTGTTTTTATCAATAAAATAGTCTGGATATGACTGCTTTATTGAGTCCCTTTTAATTATATTATTTAATATACCCCATACCCTTTTAGTGTCGTTCTTATTTTTATTCAATAGGTTGGTATAATATAATTTCTTACTGGTTCTTATTATATCAGTCAGTTTATTTTTATACATTTTATACCTATGTTCAGATTCTTCAGTCCTTAATCTAATGAATTGTCTATATAAAGTATTTTTCTTTTTACAAGCATTTTGTAAACTCTTTAGTTAACCATGGGGATTTTGTAGTTAAGTTCTTTATACTAATGTGATGAATTGGACAGTTTTTATTATATGCTGAACTGAAAATTCCTAAGAAATTATCAAAAGCACAATCTACATTTTCTTCTATATATACATTATTCCAGTCTTGCTCTGTTAAGTCATGATAAAGTGAGTTAATTGCTTCCTCAGTTCTAAGTCGTTTATACATTGTTTTTTGGAATGATTTCTTATAGTCAAATTTCTCATCATACAGTGTGAAGACGGGAAGATGGTCAGTTATGTCACAAATCATTAAGCCACTAACATTTATAGACTCCATATTGTTTGTGAAGATATTGTCAATAAGGGTAGCGCTATGCGATGTAATTCTACTCGGTCTTGTAATAGTTGGGTATAAACTCATACTGTACATTCTATTAATAAATTCATCAGTTGATGTATGTTTATTCGGATTAATCAAATCAATATTGTAGTCCCCACAAATGAACATTTTCTTATTACTTATTACAGAGAATGTTTTCTCCATCCAGTTTACAAATATTTCCAAACTTGAGCCTGGTGTTCTATATATACAACTTACTATAAAATTTTTCTTTTTCTCATTGATAATTTCTATTGATACACATTCAAGTATATCATTTATTACTAATGTCATATTTTCAATTACTTTAAATTTAAATTTTTTATGAACATATAACGCAACTCCTCCTCCTGATTTGTTTGTTCTGTTTACATAATTTAGATTATAATCCTTTAACTCAAAATCAACACCATTGTCATCATTAAACCATGTCTCAGAAAGCGCAATAATACTAAATGGCTGTACAAAATGTTGTAAATACTCTTTGATAGCATTAAAGTTTGCATACATGCTTCTACTATTGAAGTGAATAATTGAAAATTTACCTTCAGACTTAACAGTGTTATTATAATCATCTTCAAGATAGTAGTTGCAATTAATATTGTTAGACGATAGAAACAAATTTTCAGGGTCTAATTGATCTTCCAAGTCTAGTGTTTTATGTTCAGTGTATTCTATCGATTTCAGTTCCAAGTGCTTATAATCCAGAATCCTTTGTTGTAACCCTATATCTTTATCATCTGTAGTAGACGAATTATAATTGGATGTCATTGTATGAGTATACACAGAAGCACTTTTTTCCCCTCATTAAACAAATATTATCTTTATTCATATTTTTTCAAGTCCTCTATGTCTTTAACTACCAACACTTTAGCCTCTTCAGGAGAACCCTTCAGTCTGATGTATATTTTACAGTTCATAACCCAAGTATTCTGAATTTTGTTTTGTTTCCTTAAGTATCTAGCTTTTTTAGCAATATCTGCATTTCTCTTAGTTAAGTGATCGTTCAAGTATACATTGGTACCTTTCAGCTTTTTTCCCTGTTTCATAAGTGCGATCTTATTTTTCCGATTGACAAACCTCAGAATCACAGCCGGTGTGTTATTGTCCTTCTTCTTGAGGAGAGGGTGACAAGCCTCGATTGAGTCCACATCCAGATGTATGTCCCTGGTCGCAAGAAAGGCCACCACCTGTTGCTCCGCGGAGCTCACCTCCAGGTCTCCGGGCTCATCCTCACTGCCAGTAGTCACCGCATGAGCATATGAGCGGGGTTTTATCTTAAGTCCGGTCACAATCACATCATTGATCCTGGAGTATTGCTCCAAATCCTCCACTTTCCTCTCCAACTCCACTATTTTCCTGTCCCTTTCCTCGATCTGAATTCGTAACTGTGTGACTTCCTCCACCAGTTTAAGAATTTTATCCTGTTTAGTCTTTATAGCTCCTATATCCTGGGAAAGAAAATCAAGTGTCTTTCTTATGTCCTCCGTCTCCTCCGCGGCTGGATTTTTCTTCGGTGCCATCACTCTATCTCCGTTACTAATGTGTATCAGTGTCGCCAATGAAGCGAAAGCAATTTTTCAGTCTCTGCGGTGCATTTTTGGATTATTTTAATGGTAAAATACGAAACGTTTTTTACCATTAACGTGCGAAACGTTCAGTAGAAGTCCGGTGCTAGCCGCAGCACGAGGTGAATCCAACTTTAATTGTTGTAGATTTACTTTCCAAGCTTCACTGTCGGTATTTCAAATGTGCAAACCCCTTACATAAACATATTATTGCGAAATAACTATTGAACTGTTCTGGTTTAGTCTCTCGTGATTCATTGAAAACTCCAACTCCAACTCCACTCACTCGGCAATGTCTATATATCTATATATATATCGATATATATAGATATATATATCTATATATATCGATAACCCCAAAAGTTTGTGAACCTTTGGTTCTCAATACTGTGTGTGGTTACCTGGATGATCTACGACTGTTTTTATGTTTTGTGATTGTTGTTCATGAGTCTCTTGTTTGTTTTTGAACAGTTAAACTGAGCTCTGTTCTTTAGAAAAATCCTGCAGATTCTTCAGTTTTCCAGCATCTTCTGTATATTTGAACCCTTTCCAGCAGTGACTGAATGATTTTGAGATCCATCTTTTCACACTGAGGACAATTAAAGGATTAGTTCACTTTTGCTTATAATTTACTCACCCCCATGTCATCCAAGATGTCCATGTCCTTCTTTCTTCAGTCAAAAAGAAATTAAGGTTTTTGATGAAAACATTTCAGGATTTTTCTCCATACAATGGGCTTGAATGGGCACCAGACGGTTCAACGTCCTAAAGACAGTTTCAGTGCAGCTTCAAAGGGCTTTAAACGATACCAGACGATGAATAAGGGTCTTATCTAGCGAAACGATCGGTCATTTAAAAAAAAAAAAAAAAAGTTTGTTTTATAAGCACAAATGTTCTCCTTGCTCTGTTCTCGGATGAGCGTTCGTGATGTCACGTAATACACAATTACGTTGAAAAGGTCACGCTTGACATAGGCGGAAGTACAGATTCGGTGTTTACAACTTGAACGTGCAAATACTAACCCTGCGTCTTGATCACCTCCCTAGTTCCCTAGGTCGTGAATCAGTATGAAAGTGAATGTGGCTGATTCCCTGATCAGTGCCCTGACTACTGAACTAGGGAGCTGATTGAGACACACGCCGTTTACAAAAAAAAAAAGGTAAAACAACTAATGGTTCTTCCTGTGTCAGTACCACCAGACAGTCATACCCTCCTGATAGAAGAGCTGCACAATGGGAGTGTTTTACGTCAACAGGGAAACGTTACATATGCTTTAATATTTCGCACTGAGATTAGTGTACATGGAAAAATGGCACAACAAAGCAAAAGGAAAGAAAAGGCTACGTTTATTTTACATTTTTAGACTTTATTCAAGCTGTTAAACTAAGCATGTAAAACTGATGTATCTTGCAGCACAGGGTGAAGTCAGTATGTACATTAACGACAATTTGAGAGAAATATAATATACATTTAATGTAAACAATGTACATAGCGCTCTGTGGCGCAGCAGGATTTTGAACAACTTCCTGGGCGCCGCGGACAGGCGGCGAATGTTGCCGCCGGTGTGTACACTCATAGAAAACAATGCGTTCGAATTTTAAAGACGTGGCTCTGCGCTGAGCTTCGCGTCCGGTGTGCGACCCCCTCACTGTTGCTCGGTAACGGTGGAAATTTTGTCCGGTAATGCAGCGAGATGGAAACAGGGACTCACCGACTGATTCTAATGGCGGGATTGAAATGGTCCAGTCGTGGCAGCATCTAGATTCTTCCTCTGTTGGCAATGGTTGGCATTTGCCACGTGCACCACCATGTCTCGTTAGATCTTCGTCTGCCCGATGCTTGAGAGGTGTGTGTCGCCGCAGCAGTCTCTTCCATCTGCCTAATTTCTTCCTCTGTGTATTCCGGTTCAAAAGGTAGGGCAGGGTGAAAAACTCATCTTCTCCTCGTCCGACATTGTTGTTTACCTTTTTTTGTAAACGGCGTTTGACTTAGTATTTGCACGTTTAAGTTGTAAACACCGAATCTGTACTTCCGCCTATGTCAAGCGTGACCTTTTCAACGTTGCTCCAGAAGGAAACACGAGTCAGGGGGTGAAAACTTTTGAACAGGATGAAGATGTCCAAGTGTTTCTTATTTCAATATATAAATTTTTTCATTTAGTACTGCCCTTCGGAAGCAACAGAAGATACTTGCATGTTTCCCGGAAGACAGATTAAATACAATTGACTTTGACCTTTGACCACATTCCAAAGGTTTTCACCCCTGACTCTTAATGCATCGTGTTTCCTTCTGGAGCATCAGTGAATGTTTGAACATTTTTTAATAGTTGTGTTTGAGTCCCTCAGTTGTCCTCAGTGTGAAAAGATGGATCTCAAAATCATACAGTCACTGCTGGAAAGGGTTCAAATATGCAAAAGACGCTGGAAAACAGAAGAATCTGCAGGAGCTGTAGGATTTTCTGAAGAACAGAGCTCAGTTTAACTGCTCATAACAAACAAGAGACTCATGAACAACCATCACAAAACATAAAAACAATTGTGGATCATCAGGTAACCATAGCCCCAAAACAAACCCACAACAGAACTAAAAGTGTCAAAAAGGACTCCATAGTGAGTAGCCCCACTGTTCTTGTTGATCACTTCGAACACTAGCTTCGGCATGCTTGATGCGACTGTTTCCAGGAGGCTGGTGGGAACGTTGCTCCAAGTGGTGAAGATGGCTTCACGAAGGGCATCCACGGTCTGGAGCTGACATCTGTTTTTGTGAACTTCCCTGGCCATCCATCCCCAAACTTTCTCAATGGGACTTAGATCAAGGGAACACGCAGGATGATCCAAAAGAGTGACGTTTTTCACCTGGAAGAAGTCCTTTGTCAGGTGACCGTTGTGAACTGCAGCACTGTCCTGTTGAAAGACCCAGTCATTACCGCACAGACGAGGGCCCTCAGTCAAGATGGATGCCCGCTGCAACACGTCCACATAGCCAGCCGCCGTTTGATGCCCCTGCACAACCTGAAGCTCCATTTTCCCACTGAAGAAAAAGCACCCCAGATCATGATGGAGCCTCCTCCATTGTGCCACCTGGAAAACATCTCCAGTGGGATCTCCTTGTCATGTCAGTAATATTGGAAGCCATCAGGACCGTCCAGGTTAAATTTTTTCTCGTCAGAGAATAAAACTTTCCACCTTTCAATGTCCCATGTTTGGTGCTCCCTTGCAAATTCCAAATGAGCAAGTCTGTGGTGCGGGAGGAGACATGGCCTTTGAAGATGTTTTTTGTTCTTTAAGCCCTTCTGTCGCAGATGCCGTCTTATGGTTATTGGGCTGCAGTCAGCATCAGTAAGGGCCTTAATTTGGATCGAGGGTCAGCCTGTGTCTTCACGGACAGCCCGTAGGATCCTCCGCCTCAGTGCAGGTAAAATTTGTTTGGGTCTACCACTTGACTTTTTTGTCCCATAACTCTCGGGATCTTTTAAGGAATGTTAAATGACTGTCTTGCGTCCAACCTCAGCAGTGATGGCGAATTGTGAGGGCCCTTGCTTGTGCAGCTCAACAATCCTACCACGTTCAATGACAGATGCCTTTGCCATCAGAAGATCATGACAGTGTGACTGCCTGATGGACAATGACATGAAAGCCATATTTTTGTGCAGATTTTAACTTTTAAAGGCTATGGTCTTAAACTTTTGATCAGAAGCAATACTTACAACCTGGTTATGATCCAGCAGCGCAAAATGCGAATACTTGTAATGTTTCCCCTGGTCTTAAGATTTTGTTCAGGTG